>NW_027397063.1:50819302-50957670 GCF_003265705.2 Callorhinus ursinus | reverse complement strand
CTTTCTTTCTTTCTTTCTTTCTTTCTTTCTTTCTTTCTTTCTTTCTTCTTTCTTTCTTTCTTTCTACTTTTTATTATGGAAATTTTCAAAAAATAAAAAAGTAGAAAAACAATTAACTCATGGCCAATTAACTCATGCAATTAACTCACGGCCAATCTTAGTTCATTTCATCTGCACTCCCCCTACACTCACCCATGCCCATTGGATTCTTATGAAGCAAATCCCAAACATCATAACATTTCAGCAAAAATATTTCTGTAAGACTCTCTAAGGAAGATTCTTTATAAAATGTATAACTGCAATATATCACCCTAAGCAAATAAATAACTCCCTAATATCATTAAACATCCAATCAGTGTTCACATTATCCCAGTTGTCTTGTAAGTTTTTCATAGTTGGTTTATTTGAATCAGAATTCAAATAAGACCCATACTTTGCAACTGGCAAATGGGATTGTTATTGTTGTTGTGATTTATTTGTTGAAAAAACCTGAGTCATTTGTCTTACAGAGTTTCCCACATTCCAGATTTTGTGATTTACATCTTAGTAGCATCATTTCACATGTTCCTCTGTATATCCAGCTCATTCTAACTCAAAAAGGCCAGGCTATAGTCCTATACAACCCTCCTCAAGGGACTATTGTGATTCTCAAATGTTCTATATCTGGTAGGTGTTTTTTAGTTGTGAAGTCAGAAGCAGATTTCATGTACCTTAACTTTTCATGATCCCACTACTCTCGGATGTGCCCTCAGTAGGTTTCACAAAATGATGATTTCCTCTAACTTCTTTGCATGTTCTTTCCTTTTCAGGAACCTTCAGAAGATAAACAGTATCCCCAGAAATGTCAGGACCCTCTCTTGTCCCACCTGCAGCCACTCTCCCCTAGCCAGGCACACATGGAGCTGAAGCGCTACTACAGCATCTGCCAAGATACTGCCTCGGGGCGATCAGTCTTCCAAGAAGCCGGAGGAGAGTTGAAAAGGGAGGGGAGGACTCGGAACTCCCTCAGCCCCACCATGGCACCCAAGCTCAGCTTAGAGGTTCGAAAACTCAGTAATGGCAGGTTGTCGACATCTCTAAAGCTGGGGCCCTTGCAGCCTCGTGGAGTGCCACTTCGGGAGAAGAAGGCAACCCAGATGCTGGCCATTGTGCTTGGTGAGTTTGGGTCATGTTGAGTTGGGTTGAGTTGGGTTGAATTTGGTTGGGTTAGGTTGAGTTTGGTGGAGCTGGCAGAGGGTACTAAGGAACCACATTTGTCAGAAATGAAAATTCAATAACAGTAATATTTATAAATGTTTGCGATACAATTGAGAAGAGTTTGCATATCAATGTTAACTCTGGGGAAAACTCAACAGATCTGGGCTGAAAATATGAAATACAAAGTTGAACAAGTGACCTAATTGAACTGCGTTTATCCATTGTGTTTGTTGTCTATCACGTGAGATTATAATGGATAAATCAAATAATAAATAAGATAATAATTCAACAAAAGTGTCTGGCACATATTGGATATTTAATAAAGGCTTATTTATTCTAAAATATTAAGTGAAAAAATAAGGATGCAAAAAACTGCTGTCATATGGTGTGATAACATCGAGATTATTTCAAAGAAAAACATGAAAATTAATTCACCAAGATGTCAAAAGTGATTGTCTTTGAGTGGTAGGTGGTTATTTTTCTTCTTTCTACTTCTCTGTATTTACCAAGTTTTCCATAATGTACAAAATCAGGGTTAATTTTTATAGTAGAAAAAATAAAAAATGTATTTGAATAAAGAAAAAAATTGATAAGTCACACATAGCATATAGAGTTACTGAAGGCAATTCATCCTGTTCACTGCCACTGACAAACCTCACTTTCTCATATCTCAGGGACTTTATGAGAACACCTGGATGTAATCTCAACAGCAGGAACTGTCAGGTCTTTAAGGTCTTCTTCCCTATCGGTGCCTAGGATCATGTCTCACACGGCTAGCCATTAAATAAATATTTGAATTGAACTGAGAAGTAGAAAAGACTAGTAAAGAGCTACCTAAATATCAAACTAGAAAATTGATTTAGGAACAAAGGCCTGAGATGAATCAAAGATGTAAGCATGTAATTTTCTCATCCAAAATAAAAGAAAAAGAAAAAAGAAGTGGCTAATCACATCTACTTCATAGGGTTGGTGTAAAAATTAAATGGGTCTGTAAAATTCCAGCATGGTGGCTGGCACAAAGCAAACAAACATGAGTCATTTTCATGTTATAACAAAAGGAGTAAGCATTACCCCTGACCCAGTTTCTCTCTTCCTTTGCAACCCAGGGGCCTTCATTGTCTGCTGGCTGCCCTTCTTTTTGACCCACGTTCTCAATACCCACTGCCGAGCCTGCCACGTGTCCCCAGAGCTTTACAGCGCCACCACGTGGCTGGGCTACGTGAACAGTGCCCTCAACCCCGTGATCTATACCACCTTCAATGTCGAGTTCCGTAAAGCCTTCCTCAAGATCCTGTCTTGCTGAAGGAGAAGAGAGCGTACTCCCTGTGCCCACCCTTAGCTGCCAGGCCATTGAGCCACTGGCCAGGGTCTGCTCAAAAAGACTATGCTGTGTTCTCTGGCGTGGGGTAGGAAGAAGACTCGCAGAGGCAGGACCTCCCTGAGTAGCAGGTATAACCAACTGCTTCCTCCTAAACAGAATGTTCTACCTCCCCAGCTAAAATCTGACTTCATCCTCTCAAGCTCCAAGTGGTTGGGAGGTCCCCGAGTGACAAGCAATAATTCAGAAAGAAGCTGATAAAACATGACTCTACACACACACAAAATTGTCATCAGAGGCATGATTCATCACAGTGAAGAAAAAATGAACAGATCTCATAATTGTCAACTTGCCGGGGGTCCTTGAAATCTCAGCCAGTAAACCATCTTGCAGAATAGCCACACTCTCTTCTGTCAAGCCTCTAATTAAACTGTCAGGCTGACCTTGTACTGTTGTGGGCCCATACACTTTTGGTCATTCTTTTGGTTACTATATGCTGAATTATAAGGGCATGGCCAGTGCTTCTACCTCTCTGTAGAATCTGGATGCCATTGGTGAGGGAAATTCCTCACCCTGAGCGAGACATTGTCCCACATTGGGACCCAAGCTTCCTTTCAAATCTTGCTACCCCTGCACTGTAGTTCTCACTAAGAAGGCCCTCTGACTCCATTCCCTTATTCTTGGAGACTCAACTCCAGAATAATTCAGGATGAGGATGTTAAGGGAAAAAGGAATGGTGGCTCCCACTTGTGGTATCCGTTTCAACCGTATGGTTCATAACATGCCTTCAATACACTTTTCATAACGCCATAGGGTTTTCCTACCGAGGCATCTTCATCTCCTGCTTAACAGAGACCCAATACTCTGAGACCCTAAACCCCATTAAGTTTTTAATGTCTACAAAGTGCCAGTCACCTCCCAGGCTCTGGATCAATGACAATGAAGAAGACAGCTCCTGCCCTCAAGGAGCCCACCACCTGCTCCTGTGTTTGTTCATTTACATGTAAGGGTGATAGGGACTCCCCTAGACTGTCAGAGGACCTCAGAACCGGGGGCACCAGGCAGAGTAGCTGTCCAAAGACATCACATGGACAGTCTTCATAAAGGTCTAGTGCAGAGCCTGAACAGGACCACTCCAACAACTGAAATGAAAGGCATAATAGAAATAATGTGTCGATGTCATTCAAATTGCATTTAGAAGGAACCTGAATAGTCTCACTACTTCCCTTTTTACCTACAGAAGCTATTTCTCATTGACTAGAGAATCCAGATACAATTTATGGATAATTTATGAAGTGTTATCATCCTGAACTTCAGTAAATTTACTGTGAAGGGCTGTTAGTGCATAGGTGTGACAGATGCCCACTGTAATGCTGGTAAAATTTTTAAGTGCACAAGAATTTAACGAAGAATCCAAGGCTTCTTTGCCCCATCTTTATTCCTCTAACCCTTAAGTGTATAAGAAGCAAATATATACCCCCAGCAACTTTGTTACCTGCTACTCCTGAATGCTTTTAATGCCAGCATTTTTAAAATGTTATTGCCTAAAACAGTATTCATATTGTAAGTCTAGTGGGAAAATTCTTTGTGCCCACTAGTTCTTGTACTTCGTGCCATCTAGCTCAAGAGGTTTACGCGGCAAGCAGAACTGGGGACTGAGACTGTTACATATCTAAAGAAGTAAAAGGACATGATCCTAGGTTTTTCCATGCAAAATAAACAGAAAACAAATAGGACAGTGAGTTAAAATTAATAAAATTCCATGTCAAAACGAGAGTTCTAAAAATAAAAACATAGCGTCAGTATTAATATATTTATGAGGAAGAAGGATGGCAAATATGGTGTATCCTTCCTTGCCACCAAGCCATTAAAACCTTAGGATGACCTTAAAAAGATAAATTCAGTTTTTGGAGGTGAGGAAACAGGCTAAGGGAGGTCGAGAAATTTGGCCCAGGTCATACACAGTAAGTGACAGAGCTGGGACTCGAGTGTACGTCTACCTGACTGGCAAGCCTGTCCAACTAAGCACCATGACACACTGCCTTCCACCAGAGAGGGAAAGGGGTGGGAGGAAAAGATGGGGAGAAAAAAAGGGAGCCAGGGTCCCTGGAAGAGCCTCAGCCTACCTGAGCCACCTCTGCCCCTAAACTGGCCCCTGAAGCGGCCAGCGCAACACACTGCTCTCACTCTCCTGCCAAGTTCAACTTCTAAAACAGTCACACAGCAAATTCATAATCTATTTGTATAAAATCAGGCAACAGACCTTAGAGAGCATTTGGTTCTATTCTCTCTTTTATCTATATAAAAGGAAACCGAAGTCCAGAACTATTGTCCCCGTTCACTCCCGACAGACAAGCGTGCCAATATACTGAACACTTCTATAAAAACTATGAACTCCAGATAGATACAAGGAGAAAGTCATCCTGTCACCTTCATCGTTAAACTGAGAGGCATCTTTTCCCCTAGCCCAGTGGCCTCTTATTCCTAATCTGAGACAACATCCCCTTCCCAGAATTTTCTTCTGATCCAGGAAGAGCCTTCTAGAGGAATTCCAAACACTCTTTTCAGCCTCTTCAGCCTGGGATTCTTCATTCTAGCCCTTCTACCTCTGTAGTTCCCACCATGAACCAGCACTTAACCTCAGAGTTCGCTGCTTTCAGAGCCAGCATGGCCAAAACTGCCAGGAGAGACATTGGCCTGAATGAAGCAGGGCAGAGTTCTTGGGGCAAACCTGTTCTGGGGCCTGAAGAAGCCTCAGAGCTGGCCATATTATCGGGGTGAAATGCAAATAGCACGGAAATCCAGAGAGATTACAACCAACACTCAACTCTAGATCATAAGTAAATATTTTCTTCTTCCAGAACACCATCCTCTAAAATTCCTTTCAAGGAAGGCCCATTTATTAAATGGCACCTCCTAGGTGCCAGGCATGGTGCTTAGTGCTGGGAAATATCATCGAGCGAGACAGGGTCCCTGCCCCCAAAGTTTGTAGTACAGTGGGGAAGCCACATTTGTGTGTACACTGATGACCTGCTCTTTGTCTATAGTAGAGGAAATTCATGGTTTTTGGAAGTCCTATATTCAGCCCCAAGAAGGCTTCCCAGACAAGTACTGTCAGGGTTAAGACATAATTAAGAAGTAGGAAGGGTGTTCCAGGCAGAGAAAACCTGTGAAGAGCTGAAGATGAGAACAAGCAAGCAGCATGCAAGGAATCTCAAATAATTCCATCTGGCTGTAGAGAAGAGCCCATAGGACAGGAAAGGGCCTCATCTTTGGAGACCTCCTCCAGCTCTGTTCAGGTGACAACTGAGCTAGTGGTGATACCCCTTGCAGAAAACCTCTAGATCTTTCCTCCATTTCCCTCCATGTGGGCAACACACATCACAGATGACTTACTTAACTGACTTATTTACTTCCCTCTGAGCTATAGTGAATTTCAATAAACGCAGAATTCAATTTGAATTCTTTGCTCTTTTCTCTGCAAGAGGAGGAATGGCTGGCTGAATGGATGTAGAGTCAGAGATGGTTAAAATGAAGGCAGTTCAGAGGGTTTGGGTCAGAAATCGAGGGGCAGGGTGGCGGGGGGTGGCGGGGTCAGGCAAAGAGATTTGTTTTCCTGAATGCTTGGGTCAGAACTAAACAGAGAAGCAGAAAGCCTCAGGGATTTGCTCACAATTGGCTGTTTCCTGCAGGTCCTGACTCCCAGGCCTGTGCTCTCATCCTCTGGTATCTGCTGACATCAGAAAACTGAAAAAGCTTAATTTGAATCAACACACAAAGAGCAGAGAGGGAATGACAGGCAATTAACTTGATTCCTACTTTCTACCTAATTCTCTCCTCATCAGTTTAGGAAGAGAGTGAGTTTCCATGACTACCTCCTGACACGGAGACTCAGTGGAGGGTGATGCCAACGTCAGCTCGGCTCTGTTGCACACACTGACAGAGGCAGAACCTGGGAGTCGGTGCCAAGCACAAGTCCCAGGACCTGTTGCCCCACCCACCCCAGTGGCCTTCCTAACTAGCCAAAAATTAGACAACATCATGAATTAGAAGTGCTTTGCCAACCACAAAGTTCTAACAAATGTGAGAGATTGTTATCATTGATAGCCTCATCATCATCATCATCATCATCATCCTCACCAACATCATCCCCCCTAAGCAGCTATTTTTATTCCTATCTGGTTCACAGCCCATCTTTCTTTCTCTTTGCTGATTCTCTAATTGTCTCATGTTATCAGGCACAATCTGTTCAGCCTCCCACATGAAATCTGATTTTTCTCTTGTCTTTTATTCCCTACATGTGCCCAGGATACTTGGCGGAATTTGTAGTGAAGTTGTTAGGCAAATGGCTAGTCCCTAGCAGCACACCCTTTCCCTGCTCCGCCAGCCACGTGCCCAAGTATAGCAAGATCCGAAGCCAGGCTGATGGCAGACTCGTGCTTGCTAAGGGTGACCCTGGGGTCTCTGTTCCTCTCCTGGCCAGGGAATGAGGAGCAGAATGCACATACTCCTCAAGACTTTCCGTCTTTGTTCCTCATGATGTCTGAGCCTAACACCTTTCCTCTTGCTCCATCTCTTCCTTCCCGGAAGAAGTGCACTGGATATAGTGCATTCATTTCCTAGGGCTGCCATATCAAATGGCCACAAACTGTGCGGCTTAACACAACAGAGACTTCTCTCATAGTTCTGGAAGCTCCAGTTCCAAAATCAAGGCGTTGGCAAGGCCATGCTCTCTGTGAAAGCTGTAGGGGAAGATCTTTCTTTGCTTCTCTCTAGTTTCTGGTGGTTGCCAGCAATCTTTGGTATCCCTTAAGTGGGGCAGAATAACTCCAATCTCTCCTTCATCTTCACATGGTATTCCCCCCACTGTGTGTGTGTGTCCAAGTTTCCCTCTTCTTATAAGTCATCAAATTAAAACCTGCTCTGATCTGATGTGACCTCATCTTAATTTCAGTACATCTGCAAAGACTCTATTTAAAAATAGGTTTACATTTACAGATTCTGGGGGTTAGGACTTCAACACTTCTTTTGGGGGGACACACATCAATCCATAAAATATGGTGAAAGCAGTTTGGAAGGCAAGAGGACTTGGAACTTGGGTGACTTGAGTTAATGCACAAAAGTTCTGTCATTCAGAAGCGTAAGAGGTCAGATTCCAGCCTTGGCATATAGTCTTTTTGGTGGCCTGAGTCAAGTGTGCAAACTTCCTGGTGCTCAACTTTGTTATCAATAAAAGTGATAAGTCTGAATTCCTAGCTATGATAAGACAAGGTAAAAATAATTCTAGAAGGACATAAATTATCTTCTGAGCCCTAAAAACCTAGAAGCATGCTTATTAATAAAAGTCAAAACTGTTCAAAGACCATCCTTAGTTGTTTGTCTTACAAAATAAAAAAATAAAATAAAACTCAACAGCAAACTCATTGGAGCTGAGGAAAGCTGAGGGAATATCATGTAGTTTTCCTACTTCATGTAGCACCACTCCAGATGGGCTAAGGTGAAGGATGGTGTTTTGCCTTTAAGAAAAACTTACGTAATGGAGTCTTGCATTATGTTTTGAGCAGATTCAATAAGACTCCATATTAAAGACCCTTGAAAAGTTTGCAATTTATCACAACCTAAAATCATGGGATTTGAAAGCTGGAAGGGTTTTTATCCCAGTCTCCAAGGGATTTTATCCCAGAATCTAGAAATTCTCTCTAATATCCCTGACCCATGATCATCATCCAGCTGTATTAAAAAGCTGGATCACTTCTTCCCAAGACATTTGACAGGTTATCCTTTAGAAAATTCCTCCCTCCTTTCAGCCAAAATCTGCCTTCTTATGAAATCTACCTTTGTGCCCCCTATTCTCTCCTCCAGCACAGAAACTTCTATTCCATATCCCCAATGACAGCCTTTGTGGGATTTAGACAGTTTGCCAAAGTCTCAATTCCTCTTTCTCTACTCCAAGTAACATTTTCTTACACTCTCCATCTTTGTTGATTTCTTCTGGATATAGCCATGTTGTTAGTATTTCTGTTAAAATACGAGGCCCCAGATAGAATATAATCTTCTAAATGTTGTTTGTTTAACAAGTTCAGAGTGCCGTGGACTCATTTCTGCATGACTGGAATATTCAATTTTTAATGACCCAACAAATTACACAGACTCATAGGGCTCATATTGAAACCCTAAGAAGGAGATCTGCACACTGAATGGATAAATTTAATGGGATATGCCTTAGGGATCGACACCTGTATGTGAAGGAAGTAGGATTTAGCAGAGGGAGGAGTTGAACTGTGATGTAGTCACAAAAGGAACACAGACAATCTCACTGGGATTTCTCGTGGGGCAAGGCCTTTTATGGCCCCAGCCAGTAACTGGAGGTGGACTACTCCCCAGGAAGGAGATGTGCCTTAGGCAAGGAAGCTCTGTGCAGTTGAAAGCTTTCACTGTCAACTCTCCTGGCAATTAGGGGGGACCAAATTCCTCAATTCTGAAGGGGGGATCTGGGTGCACACCGCAGCATGCACTGTATGCCATTTGGGTCCACTTCCCTTATCTAATAAATTCTAGAACAGCTTCATCAGGAATCTAGTTGGTCTCTCTTCCTGTGGAAGTTGAGTGGGATGGACTATAATTTCTGTCAAAGCAACTGGTCTCAATGCCAAAATAATTCTCATCGTTGCCTTCTTCTGTCACCTATTCTAGAGTCCTCTCACTACTGATTAGCACTCTCCTGGTTTAAGGGCATATCTGATGGAGTGACCCTGAGGGATATGGTGACCTCCTCAGGCCATGGCTGCTACACTTATCCCTGTAGTGGTAAAATTAAACAAAGGAATCTAAAGAGACACTTCAGTGGATCATCCAGCACCAAATGTATTCTTCCCTGTCCCCATTATGTCACAACATCCTCAACCTCTCCTGGTTATCAGGATTCAATTATCCTTGCCAGGAGGCTCCATCACTTATGTGTTGGTCTCCTGGCACAAGGAGCTCCAAATGACTAGGTGAAAGCCATAACTTAAAGCTTAATGGGGTTTTCATCCCTTACTACACATATTCCTCCTTTAAGAACAAGGAACTTGGGGCGCCTGGGTGGTTCAGTTGGTTAAGTGTCTGCCTTCAGCCCAGATCATGATCCCAGGCGCCTGGGATCGGGTCCTGCATCGGGCTCCCTGCTCAGCGGGGAGTCTGCTTCTCCCTCTCCCTCTGCCTGCCGCTCCTCCGCTCCTCCTACTTGTGCTCTCTTGCTCTCGCTCTCTGTCTCTCGCTCTTTCTCTGACAAATAAAGAAAAAAATCTTAAAAAAAAAAAAAAGGACAAAGATCTTTACCTCAAAAAGTTAAATCTTGCATTACTTCGTGATCCAGCAATTCCACCCCTAGGTGTATAGCTCCAATAATTATAAATAAGGATTCAAAACAAACAAACAAACAAACAAAAAACACTTGCATAGAAATAGTCATAGCAGCACTGTTCACAAGAGCCAAAAGTTTGGAAAGAATCCAAATGGCCATCTACACACAAATGCATAAACAAATGGCGGTATATCCATACAATGGAATATTATTTGGCCATAAAAAGAATGAAGTACTGATACATGCTATAGTGTGGATGAACCTCAAAAACACTGTGCTAAGTGGAAGGAGCCAGACACAAAATGTCCCATATTGTATGATTTCATTTATATGAAATATCTAGAATAGTTATATCCATAGAGATAAAAGTAAATTAGTGGTTTCCAAGAGTGGGAGAGGAGGGTGTGGGGAGTAACTGCTTAATAGATATACAATTTCTTTGGGGGTGATGAAAATCTTTGTAACTAGATAGAGATAGTGGTCTCACAATAGATAGAAGGACTAAATGACACTGAATTGCTCACTTTAAAATGGTTACTTTTGTTATATGAATTTTACCTTAATAATTTTTCTTAACTTTAAAAAAATAAAAAAAGAACAGGACCTAGAGGTTCCATGTTCTCTGATCAGAAGACTCAATATTGTTAAGATGGTAAATCTGTTGAAATTGATCTGTATATGCAATGCAATCCTTCCCAAAAGTCCAACAGACCTTCCACCCCCACCCCCAGAAACTTATAAGCAGATTGTGAAATTTATATGGAAATGCCAACAATCCAGAAGAGCCAAAATAAATTTTTAAAAGAAGAACAAAGTTGGAGGATGTTTACTTCCCAATTTCAAAATTTACTATAAAGCTACAGTTATCAACAGTATGGTATTGGCATAGGATAGATATATAGATCAATGGAACAGACCTGAAAGTCTAGAAACAAAACCTTGTATCTATGGTCAATTGATTTTCAACAAAGGCAATCTATTGAGGAAAGGACAGCCTTTTAAATAAATGGTGCTAGGACAATTAGATATTCATATGCAAAAACACAAATTTAGGCCCCACCTCATGCCATACCCCCAAATTAACACAAAATGGATCATAGAATTAAATATAAAAGCTAAACAATAAAACTTTTAAAAGAAAATGTAAGTGAAAATCTTTGAGACCTTAACATAGGCAAAGATTTCTTAGACATGACACTACAAGCACCATAAAAAAAGAAAGAAAAGATAAATTAGATCTTATGAAAACTCAAAACTTTGCATGTCAAAAGACATCATTTAGAAACAATAAGACTGGCTTGTAAAATATTTGCAAAACACAATCTGATAAAGGACTGCATCTGGAATATACAGGGGGTGCGTAGCTTGTTCAGTCAGTAGGGCATGCAACTCTTGATCTCAGGGTCATGAATTCAAGCCCCATGATGCGGCATAGAGCTTACTTAAAAAAAAAAAAAAGATATAACAGAATATACAAATAACTTTTACAATTCAATAATAAGAAAACAAACAACCCAATCACCCAATCCAAAGAAAGGCAAAATATTTTAATGGACATTTTAGTAAAGAAGATATAAAAATCACTTATAAACACATTAAAAACATGATCAAAAAAATAAAAAAAAAAACCATGATCAACATCATTAGTCATCCAAGAGTGCCTAAAAAATTTTTTTTTTAAAGACAGAGAATAACAAATGTTAGAAAGCAGGTAGAGAAATGGGAATCCTCACACATTGCTGGTAAGAATGCAAAATGGGCAGTCATTCTGGAAAATGGTTTGACAGTCTCTTAGAGAGTTAAACATAGATTTACCGTATCATCTGGTGATTCTGCTCCTGGGCATTTACCCAAAAGAAATGAAAACAAGTATCCGCACAAAGACTTGTACATTAATATTCTTTATAGGATTATTCACAATAGCCAAAAGTTGGAAACAGCCCAAATGTCCATCAATTGGGGAATGGATAGACAAAATGCGGTGTATCCATATAACAAAATACTATTCAACAATGAAAAGTAACAAACTAATGATACATACTATGACATAGATAAATCTCGGAAACTCTCACTAAGTGAAAGAAGTAAGCCACCAGAGACTATATATTGTATTATTCCATTTATGTGAAGTGTCCAGAAAAGGCAAATTTATACAGAGAGTAGATTAGTGGTTGCCTAGGGCAGAGGGTGGGAATGGAGATTAATAGTGAATGGGCATGAGGATATTATTGGGACAATACAAACATTTTAAAACTGATTTATTGTCAGGGCAACTAGGTGGCTCAGATGGTTAAGCGGCTGCCTTAGGCTCAGGTCATGATCCCAGGGTTCTGGGATCGAGCCCCGCATCGGGCTCCCTGCTTGGCGGGGAGCCTGCTTCTCCCTCTCCCTCTACCATTCCCTCTACTTGTGCTCTCTTGCTCTCTCTGTCAAATAAATAAAAAAAAAACTGATTTATTGTCATGGTTGTACAACTTGGTAAACTTACTAAAAATCATTGAATTATACACTTCAAGTAGGTGAATTATATGCTATGTAAAATATGCCTCAATAAAGTTATTTAAAAAATAATAAGAACAAGGACCTCTAAATCTGCAGAGTCCAAAAGCACAGAGACAAGAAATACAAAATTCCTCAAGTGGATCAGGGAAAATAATGTTAAGCAGGGGTACTTCTTCCATTTCTTGTTTCCTAGATCCATGTATTCCACTAGAGGGATAAGCACCATTAATGGTCTTTGATTTGGAGTGTATCCTGTGTCTGAAGGCTGGTGCCCCATCATCAGAATATCATTTCCAAGTTGATGCCTCAATTGTGCATCCAAAAAGCTGATGCATGTTCCATCAGGCTAGCAGCTTCTGGGAGGTGTAATATATAATAGGAGCAGTGAAGCTCATGGTCATGTGCCCATGACCATACCTCCATTGATATAAGCAATTGATATAAGCAATTACATTGGTCTGATGCAACGTTTGGCAGGATTTTATTCCAGTGGATCAAATGCTACATAAGCACTGTCTGGCTGAGGTTATATGAGTAGGAAGGGCAAGTCCATACTGGAGTATTAGTTTCAGTCAATTCTTATCAAGGTGAATCACAATATGGAAGCACCCGCTGTAATTAACTTGCTGTTAAGAAGCTGGTTGATCTTTCAAGAGCTGGGGCCATATTGGGAGCTCAGCGCAAGTGTCTGTTGCTAGGAGGCTGGATATTCAACAGTAGCAGTAATTAGATCAGCCTTAGCAAGCGGGAGCCCAAGTTTTTGGGCCACACATAGCCTCCATTCTTGCCACCATTTCTCAGGCCATGTTTGTGGTATTTGTCCCTCACCATCAAAATTGGGCAAGGGAGTATTCTTTTCTATCTCCATTATGTAAGAGCAGAACTACCTCCTCCTGATAACCAAGGTCAATTAGCCTTGCTAGGATGGTGATTCCATTTCTCCCTTAATGTCCCCACTGTGCCAGCAACAACTAGCTAAGACAATCTGTTTCCTAGGTTGTGAAGAGTTAACTGGCCAAGTCATTCACTACTGCCCATGAGTGATATATATTCTTACCTCAAAGTATCTCTCTTGACAGGCTTTGTCCATTAGGAAGAATTCCCCTCATTCCCATCTTTCAGAGACATCCCTAAGTGGAGCTGCATCCATGAAGTACAGCAATAGTCTACTTTTGTTTTCAACCACATACTGATCTTACCTACTCATAAACCAAATTCAGCTTTTCCCCTTAGCCATAATTATGAGCTAAGGGTGAAGTATTAGTGCAAGAGTGGTGAATGACATAGAAATCTGGGCCACCTACCATCAGCTTATTATTGCTCTCTGGCTCTGCTCATACCTGACCCGAGATGTACAATTTTCTTTCCTTTTGATTGTTGTTGGGGGTCTGAAAGAACTTATGATGGGCAGTTCTGGCTGCATGGATGCTTGGTATCACATGGTCAGTTTCTCTGATTCTGCTAAGAACCAGTGGCATACCAGGAGCTATTTTTCAAAAGGTATATACTTCCTGCTTCTCCCTCTCCCTCTACCATTCCCTCTACTTGTGCTCTCTCGCTCTCTCTGTCAAATAAATAAATAAAATCTTAAAAAAAAAAACTGATCCCTGTTATAGGTAGCTTGCCTCATTCTGAATCCTAGCAGTCTATTACGGTTTTCCTGTTGAGGCTTACCATAAAATCTACAGGGCATTTTTCCTATCATTGATTATCTCCTATACCATAGAGTTCCCCGGGTCATATGAACCAAGTCACTCCAATTCAATTATAACAAAGGCTTTAGCAGATCACCTAGGGTTCTCTGGATCTGAAATGGCCCTTCAGACTTCTCCTACCCTTAGGTACATGGACCAGGCCTTCATACACCCATATTGATCAAGTATGAAATGCAGCTATCTCCAAGGAAGAGGCCCATCTTGGGGAGTGAGAGGCATGGCTCTCTTCAGCTGAGGACCATGCCTGGAGAGGGACTCAGCTGAGAGCCATTGGCCATTAGCCACCAAAACACCCACAGCTGGGAGAATTGTTGCCTTAGTTTTGAAAGAGGAATCTAGGCAGCAGACAATAATATCCACGATCCATACTCACCTAAAGTTCCCAGAGGTCTTCCATTAAAGTTCTACTAAACCAAGTCTCTCTCATCTTGAACTTCTGTGTCCTAAGATGTGTCCTAGATTTTTGGAGCCAGTGCTGGATCTTGTATTTGTCATCTATTCAACTTGTTGGTTGTATCCTAGCATTCTAGCTTGCAAAGTCACTTTGAATCATAACTCTATCTTCTGCCTTAGACTGGATTTGAGATTTGAATTACCTTCAGATGGAAGAAGATATCAAAGGGAATGTGGTCAGGTTATTGATAGAACATTGAGGCTCGAATCTTTAGCGTCAAACAATGTTTGTAGGATATGCACTGGTTATCACCACTCTTTTGGCCATCCATAAATACAACTTGCCATTGTTGTCTAGCCCCAATTTAGCTTTATATCAAGGATGCTATGAAAATGTCTGTAAAATGTTTTGTTGAATTCAATGTATACCATTGTATCAGCTAGGATTTCTTTGCCCCAAATGGGAGAAAACCCTGTCTCCAATTGCCTTAAGGAGCAAGTTTACTATTCTCACTTATGAAGAACACTCTAAGTAGTATGAGCTTTGGATTGGCAGATTCAGTGGCTTATCAACGTCATCATGGACTTAGGCTCTTTCCAGTCACCTCTCTGCTCACCTCAGAGTACAGGTATCCCCCGCTTTTTGAAATTTCAAGTTATGCCATTTTGCTTTCACAAAGACCTACATAAGTACCTGTTTTTGCTAACCAAAGAAATCCAGAGAGGATTTTCTCTTCTATTAAAAAAAAAGGTGAAAAGCAAAAATAGCGTTCAGAGCTGGTGTTGTAGCCAGCCATTACAGAGGATGCACGCACTTGGGGCAGCCAGAATGGCCCCGCCAAGCTCCTTCCCCAGAACTCCTTACAGCATCTCAGCAGCCAGCTGTTAGAGCTCTGAACGGTGTCTGTGAGCATCCGTGCTTTATCTTGATTTCTTTCGTGCATCTGTTAGCAAGATGTGTCCTAAGGTATCAGAAAGGGCCCGCGAGGTTATTTGGGGGGTTAGGGAATGCTCAAGATGTTTTTATATAAATTCCATATAAATTATATAGATTATATAAATTAATGGTAATTGCTTCTTCCCTTTACTCCACCTGGGCTTATAAAAGACTTCATAGGAATACTCACTTTCAGATCCCAGGGGAATCTTGTATTGGCTCTGCGCTCAAGCTGGCTCCTCACCCCCTACCTCCATTAGTACGAGGTAATGATGGGGTAGTTCCAGGAGTCCTATCCCACACAACGATGTCCACCAGCAGCAGACCCTCTCTCCTCTTCTTCGTGTCATTTCTTTGTCTGTTATCCCTCGCAGACTTCTGCTTGTGTCTTATGAACCAGGAGTAAGTCACTGTTGCACTCTAAAATCCACACCGGCAAAGCGAATGGAATACCGTGATTGGCTTCAGTTTATACTAATCGTCTGCAGTAGAATGTATGTCAGGGCTTACCGATCCACACTTGGTAGACTCTAACCTGTTCCCCTTTGTGAAAAGCTTCAGCCTTTAGGCACTTCTTCCATTAGCAGTCATCACCAATAGATGACTGTTGGTGGCTCTGAGAACCCCTCTGCACTGCACACGACTTCCATTTCCTGGCACTTAATTCCTCTAGCGCTAGAAACTTAAATCCACTTATTCTCACTCACGTGGGACTTCAATTCTCATTGCACCTTCCTTTCAAAATCGAAGGTGGTGTATCCTGCTGTCCCTTTCCTCTGGCCCCAGCACCTGGAAGTTGGTTTTCATTTTCCCCAGGTCCGCTTGGGAGCCAGGCTGAGTTCCATCTTCTATTTCCATAAGAAATACACTTAAACTAAGCAGTTAGTAAGTTTTAGTGGAATTTACTCAAGATCTGAGCAGATTGTGGAAGAAGGGACAGATCACCATCCTCCTGGCTTTGTCCCTCTCCTATGTCTTCTCCCCACCTTTCTCCCAAATCTGACCTAGGGGCCCCCACGTCTTCTCTTGTCTTTGATGACCAGACCCTGGGAATCTCCATTCCTTGCCCAGGTGGGCTAATATCAATACACTCCTTCCACATCATCTAAGAAAAATCCAATTTCCTTGTCTTTTTGCACCTTGGAAAAGACAGAAGCAAAATAAATAATAGAAAAACGTAAAAACTACCTAACTTCTGTTAACATCGCACCCCCTCACTTACTCAAAGAGCAAGTTGCCCCACATTTGTTCTCTCAACTCTAAGCAAAGCTTTCACATCCTTATAGCAGCCTTTAGCACTTCTTGTAAAGCTAGGTTTATTCCTGACTTTAGCCTCCTTTATTTTGTTCTTGAAGGTGCATGATAGTCTTTTGTGTTTAAGCTTATCTATAATCCTTTCTCTCTGTCTTTTGTTCATGTACGTTTTAAAAACCTGAGCTCTGCAGAGAGCTCCCTGTACAACGACGTCTTTCTTTAGATGTCTCCCCCTTTATCTGCGGATTATTTCCTATTATATTATATAATCAGGATTTTATTGTTTAAATCTCCTCCCTCCCCCAAGTCATATTCCTTTCTAAATTTTCACATCACAGAATCACACCTGTGGTAAATACTCTTTTGAAGTGAAGAGTTAATTTGTAATGCAAATAATTACCTCTTTATTTATCTCATTTTCAAGTAGGAATTTTCATATATCAAATTTTCATAAGGACCAATTAGGGGGCAATTATTTCGCACCTTTTTCCTCCTCTGTCACTTATTCTCCTTCCCCCTCCCACTGTCCTCCTGTCCTGGTTGCTTTCCTACTTCCTTCCAGGTTTGGCGTATGCCCCCTGGGCTTTAATACTTTCCATTCATGTATGGAGTAAGTCTTTGCTGGTACCAGGCAAACTCACCTAGCACTGCCTCCAGAGAAGTGTCTGAGTGGAGCCAAGGGAAGAAAGCACTTCTAGAGGGAACCGGCTGTCTCTGTAACCCCTGACAACTGGGGATTTCCATTTCCTCACTGACCTGCGTCTATAAACTTCAATCAAAATCCACCTTCTTCTGCTGACAAATTCTAAAGAGTAAATCTTTCTATGCCTCAGCTTCTTGAGGAGTAAAATGAAGGCAATGATCTCTGTCCTGTATAGCTTACAGAGTGTTGGGAAAAAATCATGTGTAAGAAAATTTAGATTGGAAAGTGTGATCTATCTATAAAAGAATATCTACTACTTGTGCTTAATCATAGGTATGTTGCCTGAAAATATCAAGGACGAGATTTTGAGTGTGAAATGGAGTAGAAATGAACTGTCTTGAGGGAGGATTTTGAGCAAAGAACATTGAGCAATGAGGGCTTTTTTTTTCTTTTTTCAAATTTTTGTTTAAATTCTAGTTGGCGAACATACAGTGCAATATTGGTTTCAGGAGTAGAATGCAGTGGTTCATCACTTACATGCAACTCCCAGTGCTCATCATAACAAGGAGCACTGAGTTTTTTAAATCAAGAATTGCCCTGTCCCCACATATATGGGGATTGAGAAAAGGCTGAAGAACTAGGAGATAACAAAGTTATGATCCTCTTAGATGATTTATTTCACTTTTGAAAATATTATAAAGACAAAGCTGTCTAGAAGACTGAAATAGAGAGAGGAGAATGGAGAGAAGGGCAAGGCTTGCTCAGGATTTGCAAAGGCAGGTGAAGTGAAGGAGCCAAGTTCCTGTGAGTTAAGGGAAGTTGTTCTAGTAGAGTAGAAATAGAAAGGAAGGAGGAAAATAGCTTTATCAAGTGAAAATAAATTAAACAATGGTAAAGAAACAAGAAAGAGCAGCTGTGAGACATGTTAGTAGGAAAGAAAGAATTCAGTGACAATTCTAGAACAAAGCTGGAAAACTGGAAGGAGTAAATCCTTTCAATGAAGAAGAAAGCTAAAGCTTGCCTGCTAACTCCGTCCCACCTACCTCTCCACTCACACCTACCACCATTGTCTTCAAACCTTTGCCAGGTTTCACCCTGGGGCAATGTAGGAGAAATTCCAAAGTTCTTAAATTATTTGTTCAATTTTGTTTAACCATAAGCAATATCATGGAGGTTGAAATTGGAATGTGTGTTTTAATTCCTGTCAAAGAAAACAAAACATAACGAGAACAAGTAACTCGTTGGTTCTTGTTGTGTTGTCCTGGTAGTTGCACAAACAACCCCACTCACTGTTTTGCCTTTGATTGCTGAAGTTGTTCTGGACCCCAGAGACACAATGATGAATGATTCAAGTGTGATATCTGTCTTCATGGAGCTGATAACTTGGTGGAAGAAACAGACATTTAAGATGCATACACGTGAGTATAATTGTCAGTTGGGGTAAATATAAAAAAGGCAAGGAGGTTTTTATGAGCAAGAATAATAGGGGAAACTAACCTTCTATAGACTGAGGGGCCAGGGAAGACCAATCTGAGGAAGGAATACGTAGAGAAGCTTCTAGGATAGAAAAAGTTTTTCATGAAATGAGTCTGGGGAAGCTCATTCCATGCAAAGCAAAGAACATACGTGAGGGTCCCAGAAGGGGAAAAAAAACACTTGTGAGTTCAAGCTTTTAAAAGAAGCTCCTAAGAAAAGCTGGTATGTCAAGAGTTGTGCTGTCTACTCCAGTAGCCACTGGCCATACATGGCTATTTAAACTTAAATTAATTAAAAATAAGTAAAATTAAAAATCGAGTTCCTCAGTTGCACTAGACACATTTTCAGTACTCAGTAACCACATGTGGCTAGTGGCCACTCTAGAAACAGCACATATTAGAACATTTCCATCATCACAGAAAGTTTTACTGGACAGCATTGGTCCAGAGCAGATGTAGGGATTTAGAAAATATTTTAAATGATATTTATATGGAATTTTCATAACATGGGAACATTCTTAATGATAAATGAAAGTTCAAGGGGTTTTTCATATCAGTATACAAGCCAGGACAAAGAATGATCCCAAATAAATTAAAATAAATGTGTTAGGACTTATAATTTTAGCTCCAACATGTAAAAAGCTGGTAGACATTACTCCCATACATACAACAAGAAAAAATCTGAACAAACTGAAAATCAACAACTTTTCTTGGACCCATTAGAGAATTGAGGCCTCTGGGCAATGCACTGCCTAGAAACCTGGCAATACAAGCAAATCCAGAAAAGCACAGCTTTTCTGATACCAGCTCACCTGGGGCAGAAGCTTCTGGAGCCATAAACTGAGAGGAACTCTTAAATGGTAATTTTAACAGATTGCTGGAAGCTAAGTATGAACTAGTGTGAGAATGAGAGATTCCAAGGGGCCACAGTATTGGGAGGCTCCCACACTAGCTTCTCATGATGAAGAACCAAGAAAAATCTCCTCATGTCTCTTGCAGCAGAGGGTAAATATAACCATTTTGAAATATGTCCAGAATGTTCTTCATAGCAAACGCCATTACAGAGGAAAGATTTTTTTACCAGAGTCTTACACCACCTCATGGGAAGGGTCATTACACAAATCCTCCCCTAGCCCTCCAGCCTTCCTGTCTCACCTGCTGGGCAGGGAGCATGGAGGTAGGGAGTAAAAAAAAAAAACTAAGAAACATTCTGAAAGTCACCTCAGGGACACAGCCTCACTAAAAGACTGAGATTTAATAATAAGATTATAAAATGTTTTCCCCCCACACACCTTACTGCCATATCAACAGGGCCCCAGGGTAGGAACTAGATTATAGTTGAAAGAGCTGCAAGGCACAGGCCCTATTTAAGAAGTTCTTAAGGAAACCCAAAACAACAGTGGGAAGAAACAAGGACACTGAAAGAATTTGAAGCTTTCAACACCTACAGCTATAAAAAACATTAAACACAGCCCAACTCCTAGCCAGATTAACATAAAGCCTCACACTAAAGGTCTATTTACCTGAGTGCTTATTATCTGATACATCATTTCTGGATTTCAACAACCACCAAAAAATACAAAGCATACTAGAAGGCAAGAAAAAAGTACTGTTTATCTGAAGAAACAAAGTAAGCACCAGCTATGACAGATTTTCAAATTATCAGTCAGTGTATTTAAATTAACTATGATTGAGGGGCACCTGGGTGGCTCAGTTGGTTAGGCGGCTGCCTTAGACTCAGGTCATGATCCCAGGGTCTTGGGATCGAGCCCCGCATCGGGCTCCCTGCTCGGCGGGAAGCCTGCTTCTCCCTCTCCCACTCCCCCTGCCTGTGTTGCCTCTCTTGCTGTCTCTCTCTGTCAAATAAGTAAATAAAATCTTTAAAAAAAAAAGGCATCTGCCTTCGGCTCAGGTCATGATCCCAGGGGCCTGGGATCCAGGCCCCCATCAGGCTCCTTGCTCACTGGGGAGACTACTTCTCACTCTGCCTGCCGCTCCCCCTGCTTATTTCTCCCAAAATAAGAGTTTGGGGAAGAACACAAACATTCAGTCCACAGCACCCTCTAATGAAAGAGTGGACCTGGGAAATGATCATTAGTGGCTGCTCAAAGCACTAGGTGAAAAGCTGATGGAGTACTAGACACAGATGGATCAGCTGCAAGGCTGGGACTACTGATCAATCTTTAACAGCACAAAAACTGAACCAACCATTATGTGCCTCCAAATGGAAGAACACAACACCACCTACGAAATCATCTAGCCAAAAAAAAAAAAAAAAAAATCAAACCTGAAACTGATCAATTCTCTAGATCAGCACTATCCAATAGAAATAGAATGTAAGCCACATAGGTAATATAAAATTTTCTACTAGCCACATCTAAAATGTAAAAATAAACAGGTGAAGTTAATTTTAATACTATATTTTAGTTATCCCGACAGATGAAAAGTATCATTATTGAGACATTATAAATGTAAAATTATTAATGTTTAACATTTTTTTTATGTGTTAAGATTCTAGCATCCATTGTATATCTTATACTTGAATATCACAATTTTGATTAGCCACATTTCAAGAACTCAATAGCTGCATGGATGCTAATTCAAACAAAACAACTGTAAAAAATTATGAGATGATGGAGGAAATTTTAATACTGTCTGGGTATTTGGCTACAGTAAGGTATTATTAATTTTTAAGTTAAATAATAGTACTGTGTTTATATTTTTTGTTTTTTTTAAGATTTTATTTATTTATTCATGAGAGACAGGGAGAGAGAGAGAGAGAGAAGCAGAGGGAGAAGCAGGCTCCCAAGGGGCAGGGAGCCCGATGCGGGACTCGATCCCAGGACCCTGGGATCATGACCTGAGCCGAAGGCAGCCGCTTAACCATCTGAGCCACCCAGGCACCCCTGTGTTTACATTTTTAAAAAGAGTCTTTATCTTTTAAAGATACATATTGAAATGTTTACAAGTGAAATTATAACATGTCTGAGATCCGCTTCAAAATAATCCAGGTGGGAGTAAGGGGAAGGAATGAGAGTAGCCATGAGCTGATTGGCTACCACTAAGAAAATGGCACCTGTTTGCTGTTTAATGTTACCATCAAAGAATGGAGAGGGTCTTGTTTATTGAAACCACTGCAAAGGAGATAATAAAGGTAGAATCAGCTGTTAATATAGCAATCACTTCTGACTCCAGGAATGGTATAACAGTGGCTGGACAGACACCCAATTGTTGGCACCATCTCCCCTGTGTTCCCTCTGCCACTCTGCATCATCCCCAGTGCTGAAGGGGAAAAAAAAGACTGTGGGTCTAAATCTGCTCAGTTATGTGAAGAAAATGGAATTTCAACTGCTTTCTGGGAAGGAAACAAATGTTTCAAATCCAGCATAAGCCAGAGTGTTTCTTGGGAGAAACTCACAGGAAGGAGACAGCCCAAGACCTTCAGAGGAAGTTAAATCTCAGCGGGAGGATACTGGAACTACTAGCTAGCCGTTGCCTGATGGAGCATCACCTTCCTCCAGTGCTAAACTTTGGAGGTTCTGGGTTTTGTTTGATCAAAAAAGGCAATGCTGGGGCGCCTGGGTGGCTCAGTCGTTAAGCGTCTGCCTTCGGCTCAGGTCATGATCCCAGGGTCCTGGGATCGAGCCCCGCATCGGGATCCCTGCTCGGCGGGCTCCTCCCTCTCCCTCTCCCCCTGCTTGTGTTCCCTCTCTCCCTGTGTCTCTCTCTGTCAAATAAATAAATAAAATCTTTAAAAACAAATACAACACCTCTTGAAAACCTGGAGTCTGTTCTTCCTCTTCAAAAAAAAAAAAAAAAAAAAGGCAATGCTCCTTTCTTTTGTATCACTTACATTGCCTGCCTCGGCAGTCAGCAAGTTTTGGTTGAGTGAGTCTGTGGTAAGTAACAGAATGATAATCAGAGGCAACAGGGCATTGTGGAGAGAACACAAGGCAGATCTGGGAGGAATTCTCAGACCACTTTATTAGTGGCCTGGAACCTTCTTCCATTGGTAAAACACTATACATCCTTTTTTAAGTTGCCAAGTCAACTATACTCCCTATGGCACCCGTAAGTAGATTCACAGACTACATGTTCTTAATTTGGTTCAGAAAACACGATGAGAAAAACTTGCACACTTTCATACTATGGTGCTTTGTATACCCCACCAGCAACGTGACTGCTGTGCTGTTTTGCAGTGAAGCTTTTATTTTCTCCACTAAGCTGTGATTTCAAACGCAAAAACCCTGACATTTTCACCTTTGAATCTCCACCATCTAGCAAATGTGGGATATATAAGCAGGTGATACATGTTTGTGGAATGAATAGATCATTCATCAAGAGATATCATCGCAACAGATACTATGAAATGGCAACTTTTTTGCTTTTTTAATTTCCAAATGAACACTCCAAATGTGGCTACGTGACTAGGATCTCGTTAATGGACTTCAAAAATCACACAAGAAAAGTACGTTACTTTGCAGTCACTTTAACCCATATACCCACACCCTTTAAAAAATCATCACCAGAACTACTTAGCTTGACCTTCTCGTGGAACATGGATTCAAATGACCTTCTGTTATTTTCTAAAATTTAAAGCACATTTACAGTGTTACCATTATAAATATTCACTGATATACTTTCTGGTCTGAACTCCTTTCCAAAACTGATTTCCAGATGTTGCTCCAAAAAGGTTTTGAGTAATTGCAAGGTCATTAGAAAAGGTCTCTATTCCCATGATTATCTTCTGAGACATCAAGATTAAATTGCATTTTTCAAAATTTTGTTTAAAAAATCAGTGACATGGCTCCATAGGAACATACTTATTTACTTTTTTCTGAAAGATTTTATTTTCAAGTAATCTCTACACCCAGTGTGGGCCTCCAAACTCATACCCCCAAGATCAAGAGTCACGCGTTCCACTGACTGAGCCAGTCAAGTGCCCAGAAACACGTTTTTAAGAGTAGGCAGGTTATATTATCTTTATACCCTTTGCAGAGGCTTACCCTGGGCCCAAGGGCCACTGAGCAAGGAGGGGGTCAGGGCAGAAATAATAGCACAGGCTTCAGAACCAGATATTCCTGAAATCAAAGTAATTTGAAGCAGTCGTTTTGATTGTTTCAGCCTGTTTCCCCAAATATTAAATGGGAATGATTATACTTTTTGAGGGATTATGGATTTGTTGGGATCCTTACCATGAAGACTATGCAGACTGAATTAGTGTGAGTGCCCCAACCACCAGCTCAGAGGCAAACTCAGCTCACTGATTTGGCCCATAGTTCTGTTCCTTTGATGATGAATAGTAAACATCTCTAACATTTGATTTTTTTATCTACTAAAATTGTCATCTATGATTCTCCACATTCTTAGGGACAGTTTTATAATCTTCTGTAGTTGGAATATGATTTAGTAGATTACATGAGCAAAGTAGACTTTCTAATTCTGTAGAATACATGCAATTTTGGAGTTTACTCCTGGTCTGAAAGTTCCAAGAAGGCAGGTGCTCTCTGTGGGATGTTTGTCATTGACTCCCGAGTGTCAAGAGTGCCTGACACTTATTTGGAAGCAGATAACTTTTTCTTGACTAGATGCAGGAATGAATACTAGGTATTAAAGAGAATTAGGGTGAGGAGGATGTATGTGACCGAGCAATATTCCTGGTGACAAAATATGGGAAGTCCCTGATCAAGATGTGGGTTTTTATGTACTGATTGGCTGGACTAAATTCCATAGGCCATCAAGGACCCATGAAAAAAAGATAGGATCACCTGATGGGGCCCTAGAAGAGGAGCACCCTTGCTTCCTCCTTCCCCTCTCCTGAGACAAACCAGCAACCCACAAAAATTGGTGGGCGTTTTATAATTATGGGAGGGGCATAGGAGACTATAAATGGCATCGCACATTGGAAAGGGCTTGAGACATCTTTCCATGATGCCCACAGTCTTAATGAGGTCAATGAAGTCTTTTAAGAATGTATCTACAGGGCGCCTGGGTCGCTCAGTTGGTTGGGCGACTGTCTTCGGCTCAGGTCATGATTCCGGAGTTCCGGGATCGAGTCCCACATCCGGCTCCCTGCTCAGCAGGGAGCCTGCTTCTCCCTCTGACCCAACCCCCTCTCATGTACTCTCTCTCATTCTCGCTCTCTCAAATAAATAAATAAATCTTAAAAAAAAAAAAAAGAATGTATCTACAAACAGAATAACCTCTGAAAGGAATCTATTCAAAAGCACCCCCCCCCCACCGTGGCCCCAGCCAAGCTGACAGGCAAAATTCACAGGTATCTGCCCTTGGCCCTAACTCTTTGTTTTTCTAGGTCACAGGGCCGTACATTCTCAGAGAAGAGACCACAACTACAAAACATATTCTTCTCAGGCCTGACCACAACGCACATCCTGGACAAGTCCCAAAGCCCCTTAAAAAACCTGCCACCTGCTGTTCTACCTGGCCAAGAGCTGACACCCTCCCCACACCTGCCGTGAGCACAGCTGCAACCCTCTCACAGCCTTCAAAACCTCTTAAGAGGCCCAGCTGGACAGAAACTCGCTGGCATTTCTCTAGATGTCTGGCCCCTCTCCTCCCTCGGGGAGAGAATAAACTCTGTCCTGCTTGCTGCTCCCCTCTTTGTGCAATTCTGTGCCCCCCACCCCCTCCCCCCCACATCACCAACCACCCTAACAACCTCTGTGTTCAAGAATCGCTATTATCCCAGCAGCTGGGAGGGCTGTTGCCACTGCCCAAGTGGTGAAATAATATCGGTCAGGATTCTCCAGAGAAGCAGAGCCAATAGGAGACACGTAGACGATAGACAGGAAAGAGAGATTTAGTATAGGAATTGGCTCACATGATTATAGAGACCGAGAAGTCCCAAGATCTGATCTGCCATCTGCAAGCTGGAGGCCCAGAGAAGCCGAGGACCAGGGGAGCCAATGGTATGAGTTCTAATCCAAGTCTGAAGGCTCAAGAACTAGGAGCACTGATCCATCAAAGATAGATGTCCCAGCTCTGGCAAAAGAGCAAATCCACCTTTCAGTTTTATTCAGGCCTTCGACAGATTGGATGAAGCTCACTGAACTGGTGATAGCATCTTAATTCAGCCGACTGACTCAAATGCTAATTTTTTCCCGAAACACCCTTACGGACATGGCCAGAAATAATGTGTTAGCAACTTTCTGGGCATCCCTTAGCCCAGTCCAGTTAACACATAAAATTAACCACCATAAGCCCCTTGTATATGATGTAAGAGCTGTAGAATACTGAGGCCGCATCCAAGCAGAACAAGAGATAGGGATGGGCAGAAGGGCTGGGACTGAGAAAGGAAGCCTTGCCTCTCATGTCCTGTTGGACCTCGGGTTAGTCACACTCTCTGTCCGGGCCTGGGTTCCCCTTTGTAAAATGAGGAAGTTGAATAAATGATCTGTAACGTTCCTTCCGGTTCTAAAATTATATTCTCTGGGTCACCAAAGAAAAGGAGAAAGGCTAAGCTAATTTCCCCACCCCTTTCTACAATTTACATGTCCTTTTGTTTTTCACTTATATGTAAATGTATGAGCCTTTGACCAAAACAAAATTATGATCTCTGGGTGACTCCTCAGCTTTCTCATCATTAAAATGCAGCTTCAGATTTCTGGGAAAAAAGGGGGGAAAGAAAAACAGTTACAAAGTCATCCTGATTTACCACTCCTGAGTGCCAGGGAGTAATTATGGGGGTAGTAGCCCGGAGGACAACCAGGAGAGGTGATGGATCACAGGAGGAAGTTTTATTTGGCATAGGCCTTCACCTACCTCTGGCCTTTGTTCCTGAAGTAGAGCAGATGCTCTGTATAAGAAAAACATGATTTGGGGAGGTCAGGGAGTGAAATGGAAAAACGCTGGGCTTCGGAGTCATAGTACCCAGTTCAAATCCTGGGTCTCCTGCTTTGTATGCTCAAGCAAGTCACTTCACCTCTCTGAGTCAGTTTCTTCTCTGTAAATGGAAGAATATCAACTTCGGAGGTCCGCCATGAGCAGTAAAGAAGGTAGTATGCTAAAGCACAGGAATTATTGGACAACTTGTAACACAAAGAGGAAAGGGACAAGCAGTATGTTAAGACAGAGGAGCAGAAGACACACCACAGACATATGGTGGGAAGGAAACTAGTTTCACACTCCCCCTTTAATTATTTCAGTGGACACAACTGTTGCAAGCTAGAGCAGGGGTGAGGACGCAGACAGGGAAAATATTCCTCCCTGAGGAATTATCCTTCCCTCACAGCTGAGAGTCTGGTTGGGAGATGAGGCTTACAGAATTAAAGACCTGAGCAAACCAAATGCCTAGAGCACTGGTTGTTGGTGCCTTGATGGACCAAGAAAACCAGAACAGAAGCCCCTCCTCTTTCAATCCTGAGCGTCTAGGATTCTAGAAGAGCAAGTTTTTATGGAAGATTTGGTTCTCAGGCTGGACCTTGAAGAATGGTACAATTAGGATATGACCTTTGGGGAAAAGTGGGAGAGACCACAGCGATTGGATAGGGTCAGCTTATGACAGGCCGAGGAATTCATCAGCCAGCCGGCCCTTGCCCTGGATGGCACTGGGGAGCCACTGAAGGTCTTGAGTCAGAGTATCCTATGGAAGATAATACTTACAACAGCTTAGCCTAGTAGCAGTGAGTGATAAAGGTAAAGGAGGAAGGCAAGAGTGGGGGAGGCCAGAAAGGGGATGAAGACAGGACAGGTGGTAATCTGCGCTGAATCCTGCCTTTGAGCCAGTCATCAAATCTGGTTGATCTCTCCCTTGAAATATCTCATCCCCATCCCTTCTATGAACTATATCATTTATCCAAGGAATAAGTTTTCCATCTGGATTGACTGGAAGACAGATGCCACTGACAGAGGTTAAGGCAGTTGAAGTTGAGAACCGGTGTCATTGACGATGGAGAATAAATCTGGTTTTTGACACTTGGGATTTGGGGTAATAGCTGAATGTTCAAGTGAAAAAGTAAAGTTGAACTGACTTTTTCAACATGACTAGAAGCAACTTTTCTACTCAAACAACATGAAATTGGAGAGTCTAACCAAAATCAGATATAGGGTAAAAAAAGAAAAAATTGAACATACTCTGTCACTCTCTTTTTTTCTCTTTTGATGTGTAAATTACCATGTGGGGGAACTGAGTATATTTGCATAGCTTGTATTTTCTTCAGCATGGGGAATGATAAACAGAATTATGATGGAAATGTTATATAAGTTTGTTAAACCAAAATAAAAATGAGTAAGTAGGGAATGCAAAATGCTGGATTATGGGGGTAAGTATTTTAACTTTTGGGGGGCATGATTTGAAAAACTCTTATGTCTCTTATGTCACTGGATCCTAAAAATGGATTTATGACTAATATAAATGATACTAGGATGGTGCTAAAGCATTATTTTAATTATCTGGAAGGAAGACAGCTCCTTAGAGGGGAAACCATCTTCCCATTCCATCCTTAAAAACTATGGGAAAACTTCACCAGACCACTGGGCTTATAATGTTCAGTCTTGGGGGCTAACATTGCCTAATTTCTTCACTCAAGAAGCCTCCTGAAGATGGTTGCCCTGTTTCTCAATTATTGGAGGACCCCCCCCCACCTTTTGGGTTGCCTCCCCTTTTATCCCCTCCCTCTCATGCCCTATTGGTAGCAGCTCTAAAGCAGTAGTTATGAAAGGGTTAGGAAATTTTTATTTGAAGCAGAGATGAGTATGTGGCTTGGGAGGGAAGGGAAAAGGACTAAATAAAAGGAAGTGACTCTAAGCTGTTAGGAAAGAGAAGGCCATTAATAGCAACATCTTGATTTCATTAGGAGGTGAGCTGAAGCCATCCGAAACAGGCAGGGAACTAGGTGATAATAAGAGAAAATGTGTTTCTCAGACAAAGGAGCAGACAGCAGGGGACAGCGGCTCAGGGAAGGAGGCGACAGGATCAGGGAGAGTGTGCAGAGAGGACGTGCTAATCGCTCTGAATCGTACCAGCAGAAGCTCAGGGCCGTTTGAACTCCTTGGCAGCAGCAGCCTGGTCTCAAAGTACCTCATGAGGAATGAGAACAAAAGAAAAGTTCACTCCGAGTTCCTCTTGTCAAAGCAGGGGAAATTGCTTTGAGGCCAGCACTAGGAGATGCTAATGGTAGAAAGCGAACCAAGTAAAAGAAGAAGAAAAAATGTGCCAGGTCACCGGGAGCCTGCCTGACGTAGAGCGAGATAAAACCACCACTGACAAGACATTCAGCCCAGGTCCCACCACGCACTGCTGTGCGAGCCACTTCTAACCTGTGCTGAGCTGGCTACAATCCGAAGAGAAGGCCTCAGCTGCTCCAAGAATTATTCGTTCACTTGACAAACCATAATTGAGCTCTCACTGTGTCAGCCAGGACTATTGCTGTTAATGCTGGAAGGTGCACTAGGAGCCCTTATGTCCTGGTACCAACCGGTTTTGTGAATCAGAAAGGATCACTGGAAAGTGAGTACTGGGAAATTGCTGCTGACCCTGGAAGGGCACAGTTCAGCAGAAAACGTGGGAAGTGTAGGAGAGCCAAAGTGGTAACTGGAAAGAAACAAGTGTCTGTTTAAAATCCTGGAGAGGAAAGACCCACTGACTGCTGGTCTTCCTTCTCCGGGCCTAGCAGTTCTCATCCATAAAATCGGCCGAACAGGATGATGCGTTCTTTCCCTTTGAGCAGATTCAAAATGGTGCTGGGAGTTTTCTGGGGATCACGCCATGGAGTTGGGACAACGTGGGGATCTCCTAATGTGGGAATCTGTAATCAGCTGCAGGAGCTAGAAACCAGAGGTGCTTTTTCTGTATGTTTTGACGAGTCACCGAGAAAATTTAAAATGTTAAAGATGTCACAAAGCTTTCGCTCCAAATTCTAAACCCGAGGCTGCCAACTCGGAGCACCTGGGTTTTGTTTGTCTAGCAGAATACTTTTTAAAACTTGAACCAGCGTTTACAAATTGTGAGGTTTCTGAAAATCCAGATTTGGGGCTTCGCTGAGAGACTGGAAGATCTAATGGCACTGGCCCCACATCAGCAAGTGGTGAGAGGTGGGTAGCAGCTGTCCCATTTAGGTGAGGCACCTGCTCTCCGGTTTGACCATCTCTACCACTCATCATGGGGACCACATAATTTGTCATCCAAACTAAGGCACTTTTGAAAGTAAAAGAGGGTGCTGTTTGTAATTATGCCTGGATGCACAGACACAAACGAGGGCTATTATGGGCAATAAGGATGTATGGTTACCCTAATTCCTGTTGCTTACACTGGGCTTGCTTTTCTTTTTTGCCCACTGTTACTTGGGTTATGTGGTCATAAGTCAGGGACTCCCCTGAGGAAAATAGGGAGAGAAAAGATATAAAGTGAGGATGAGACCTGAACGTTGAAAAACAGGGAAAGAAATGAAAAAGAATATTCAAATGAATGCCAATTACACAAAACCTTCAGGTGGAGGCAGAGCCTTGCTGGTGGCTGGCTCAGCATGTAAGTTTGACCTTCCAGGCTCCCTGCCCTCCACAGCACTGTCAGTTTTAATAAGCTGTAATCCCATAGCTACGAGCGAGACTAATCAAACTGCAGAGAGCAGCCTGTTCCTAATCAGGAAGGCACAGGATCATCATTTAACTCTGTGGTTTCTCAGTGAGCTCCAAGCTGCCTTGACAGGAAAAAAAAAAAAAATCCTGCATAAGATAGTTGCTTACACTCTCTAATCTTGACCTTTTAATGGTCTTTGTTTGAAATTTTTATTAAAATGCTTTAATTACCCAAGTATTTGGCTTAAAAAAATATTTTAGAAGAATCTTTTTCCCTTTATTCCCAAAGAATAGAGTAGCGCTCCCCCAGGGCACTTTAGGACACCTCAGACTGCCATTGATTCCCTGAGTCTGCTTGAACTGACTGCAGACCCCAACCCTTTCAACACCACTCAGGGTGTGATTACAGTCCCCAGATTGGGGGCGGGAGGAAGTGGGGGACGTGGAATGGCAACTCACGTTGAGCACCTACAGGGGCCAGCATGCGCCCTTCCCCATGGCAGGAGTGGGAGCCAGGCCACACCACAGTGAGGCTCCAGAAGTCCCCAACACCTCGGGGCCATATGGCCCTTCTAGTTCTCCCCCTAGAGGAACTAGGGGCTACTTCAACCCAGGGGCAAGTCACAAGAAGTTATTTAGTGCAATGCTTTAACTGCAGAGTGTTAGATGCGGCTAAAGTTTAACTTGGAAGCTGACTAGTGGCAGGCCCTTAGGCAAACTACTCAACCTTCCAGAAATTCCTGGTAGGCCCTTAGGCAGGCTACTCAGCCTTCCTGAAACCCAGTTCTTTTTTTTTTTTTTTTAAGATTTTATTTATTGATTTGACACAGAGAGAGAGAAAGAGACAGCTAGGGAGGGAACACAAGCAGGGGGAGCGAGAGAGGGAGAAGCAGGCTCTTGGCTGAGCAGGGAGCCCGTTGTGGGGCTCGATCCCAGGACCGTGGAATCATGACCCGAGCCAAAGTCAGGCGCTTAACGACTGAGCCACCCAGGCGCCCCTTCCTGAAACCCAGGTCTTAACATAGGAATAATATCCACACCTCATAACCGTGCTCTAAGGGTCAACGAGATATATAAGGAAAGCATTTACTAAGGTGACTGGTTCGTTAAAAATGCTCTCCATAGGTTATGGTTATTATTATTTTTATTATGTGCTAGCATGGCCTTAAGGTCCCTAATTATATAATTTAAAGAGACAGATACATTGCTGAATCTCCTTGGATTCTGCATTTAGTGTGAGTGCACTTAAAACAATGGACCACAGATGAAATAAATGTAGAAAAAAATTCTTTTCCAATGGAGAACATTTCTAGTACCATGGAAATTTAATAGTTTGCTTAATAGACTCACTAGTATTTACAGGAAACAAGACAGTATATTTTTTTAATTAAAAATGTTTATTGGCTATTGACTTTAATCGACTTACATTAAAGGAAAAAAACATTTTTTCCAAATGTGCTAATAAGAAAAAGACCCAGAAAAATGAACAATGCTTGAGCAGAACATTCAGTGTTTTGAACATAAATAAAACTCGTAATTTTTATATGGATTCTGGGATATTAATACTCCCCCAACAATGGATTTGGCCTTGAACAGGAATATAAACCTATGAACGAGTCTAGTCCAATATATTTCAAAGCAAGCAGATCCTTGAGAGCAGAACTTTCATAACTACCCTTGCCATTCATGGAGAGATTATAGGAATGTCATGGACGTTCCTAAATCATTAATAAAAGAAAAACATACAGATACCTAACACAAAAATAGAGTAACCACATAATAATTAAAAACAATGTCAGTAATGCCCACTGAAATGAAAAAATAGCAAAATATAGCTTAAGAATGTAAAACAAATATATTCCACGCTCCTACAAAAACAAAGGCATTTTTTTGGTTCTGTTGGTTGTTTTTACAAAAACTACGTGTGAATGTACTCTTACAGAAAACATGACAAATACAGAAAAGCCCAAGGAAAATAAAAATCACCTGTCAAATCAACACGAATGTCACTCCTTTGGTGAGAGCAGAAAAAAACTCATAGAATCAAAGATGATCCAGGAGGGTCTTCCCAGTCTCAGGATCTGCTGATGCCAACTCACCAACCACTTCAAAAGTCACAGGCCAAACCTCTTTCTAGGCTCTCAAACATCTCGACTGTTGCCTGATTCCTGGTACCACTGCACTTTTCACTAGGCCAACGGTGATCAGTAAACAAGGACATAAGAAAGCTACGACTATCATTGACAACTTTTTGTTCCCCCAACATTACAGCTAGATAGAATCTTGGAAGTTCATGTAGTCCTACCCCCCATGCCTGTCTGTGTTTGTTCAGGAGGAAACAGGCATGGAGGGGTTAAGTGATTTGCCTGGTGTCACAGCTGAGCAGAACTGAGACCCAAGCTTCCATTTGCCAGGCCAGGGCTCTGTCCAAGTGAACACATGGTGAATGAATCTCCCCAACTGATGGGGCTACAGTTCTTATGTGGCCAGACTATTAATGGCCTGAAGGGCAGACCAAAGTGGATCTGTATGACCAGATGAAAGCATCTGGGCAAACTTTCGCCTCATAACAGGCAAATTGCATGGGCTCTCAGGAGACAAGTCACACATAGATCATGTGGTCAAACGAAGGCGCCCTGGGCCAACTGATCGTAGGAGCAATGTGTGAGCCCCACATTCCATGAAGATACAAGCCTAGTTAAGTCACAAGAGCCTTTTCTGATTGACTGCAGCAGCGAGGCAGCTTGGAAGGCACAAGTGTCTGAGAGGCTCCTGAGAATATAAGGATTAAAACTAGGAAACTCTTAAAATCAGCCAGATTCCTTTTACAGTCAGCAGTCATGTGTCTACAGAAGTCATGCTGCTCGTGACCAATCATCTCTTTTCAAGCTCTGATCCAACTCTGCGAACCCACACAATCTCATCAACCCTGCTTCAGGGCTGCCCCTTCACAACTAAAGCTTTTGTCTTTGACTAAATGAATCTCCACTGAAAGAGCACTGAAATATTAGAGGTCATGGTTCAATTCTTTCTGATCAGTTGGGGTCACTTAAGTCTTTGGAAGAAATCTCTTTAGCCTCAAGTCAGCAGAGTTTGTTCAAACGTTCCTTATTTATAAGCAGATTCTATTCTCAAATATAAATGATTAAAGCTAAGATCATTTCTTGTTCTCTTCTTTCCACATTCCAACAGCGGGACAGGCTCAGTGCTAAGAGTCAGACTTGCGTATGCCAGGTCTCAAGATGCTTGCCTGCGGATGAGCTCTTTCAACTGTGCCAGTCTGTCGCTTTTTAGTGCTTCCCGGATGGAGTGGAAAAATCCAAAATAGTGTTCAAAGTTGTGCATCATAAGCAGGACCCCAGCCAACAGCTCGTTGGTCACCAGCAGATGGTGGATGTACGCACGAGTATGATTCTTACAGCAGTAACAGGAACACCCTCTCACAAGTGGATCAAAGTCTTCCTGGTACCTGAGAAAGGAAGTCACAACAATAGTCCAGAAAATGAGGAATACAAGCAATCCACAGCCTTGGCTATCTATTCTGCTGGTACATAACCAATAATTAATAACCTCACTGGCAAATGTAGTGCTGGGCACCTGCTTAGGATGACAATGTGGTGAAAAGTTAACCTAGGGCATAATCAGTCAGGAGACTCGGGAGTCTTCCCCTGACAGACCTAACTTCCTGGACTGAGGCTTACACAAGAGCATCAGGAGAGAGTCCCCGGGTCACTCCCTCATGCTGAGCTTTGTTAGTCACAATGTAACGGCACACAAGGACAATAAATGCTGTTCTGATGCATGACACACGTCTCCCACTCACCACCAGAACTAGTACAGAAGACATGGTATGACCTTTCACTTGCAGAGCATTTGTGTGTGTGTGTGTGTGTGTGTGTGTGTGGATTGCAAAGCACTTTGACATACACAGTCTCACTTAACCTCTGCAACCACCTTTGAAGACAGGCATTTTTATTGTCACTTCCCAATGAAGACTACTAAGGGGGTAGAGAGGAAGGGCTCCCGAGCTACTGGGCCTAGGTTTGATGCCCAGCTCACAACTCACTTGGGCAAGTCACTTAACTTCCCTCCGTCTTTGTTTTCTCATCTGTAGTGGTAATAAGTATAATAACAGCATCTACCTTAGGGAGTTATTACAAGAATTAAGTGAGTTGACATAGCAAAGGATTCTCTCTCTGTGTCAAATAAATAAAATCTTAAAAAAAAGGGGGGGCCACCTGGGTGGCTCAGTCTGTTGGGCGTCTACCTTCGGCTTGGGTCATGATCCCAGGGTTCTGGGATTGAGCCCCACGTCCATCGTGCTCCCTGCTCAGCGGGGAGCCTGCTTCTCCTTCTCCCTCTGCCTGCCACTCCCCCTGCTGTGCACTCTCTCTCTCTCTGTCAAATAAATCTTAAAAAAAAAATACCAAAGGATTTGTACACTGCTGGGCACGTACCAAGCACTACATATGTGTTACTTTTTATCAGCTATTAAAAAGAAGTTAAGGGGCGCCTGGCTGGCCCAGTCAGTAGAATATGCAACTCTCAATCTCAGGGTTGTTGAGTTCAAGCCCCACATTGGGCATGGAGCTTACTTTAAAAAAAAAAAAAAGGGAAGTTAAATGACTTGACCAAGGTCACAGAGCCAATGAGTAGTGCTAGGCTCTGAACTTCAAGTCTAGTGCTGACAATAAAAGAACTACAATTTCCAGTTAAATCTATAATGTGAGAGAAGTTTAGTAGTAACCCATTTATATTAGCCTAGCATTTGAAAAACAGAAATGAATCTCCTTGGCTTATTTTTCAAGTTAAATGTAGTAAACATCACCATTTCAGACCTACAATCAAGAAGCCTCTATAGAATATAGATCAGTCCTAGGATTTTCATATTCTTTCATAAATTTTCAAGTCCATACTATTCCTAGATGGACATAAATTAAATCTGAATCCCTAGAACGTTCCTTTACACAAGACAAAAAACACCCCAGCACTAAAGTGAGAATACCAAACTCATAGAAAAACCTCTCAGTGGTTCACTAATAATTACTACTTTGGGCCAAATACAAAGTTACAAGATCTCTTAGTTCATTCTTTTTTTTTTTTTTTTAAGATTTTTATTTATTTATTTGTCAGAGAGGGAGAGAGAGAGAGAGCACAAGCAGGGGGAGCAGTAGAGGGAGAGGGAAAAGCAGGCTCCTCACTGAGCAAGGAGGCCGATGTGGGACTCGATCCCAGGACCCCGGGATCATGACCTGAGCCAAAGGCAGACAGTTAACGACTGAGCCACCCAGGCGTCCCCTTAGTTCATTCTTTATAGAGGGAAATATTTTATTAAGATTTATGACCTGTATATAACCAAGATGACTTAAGTTCCTTAGAATTGAAACACTTTGTTGTTTTTTATCTTGAAATCTTTATTTTGCTCTGACATTATTTAAAGTAATCGGAAAGAGTAAAAGACACCAGACAATAGATTTGGTCTAATCTTTCTGACAGCTCTTCTAAAACACCAGTTATCTAGCCTCGGTTTTCTGACAAGACAAAGTACACAAACTCATCTGCAGAAAAAATGAGTTTTTCTGGAACTGAATTTAAGAAGGCCCAAATAATATCCAACTATAAATATTTTATGAAGTCATAAACTGAAAAGGGAACAGTTACATAAACTTTTTAAAACAGACTAAAATTAAAAAGTCAGAAATCAAAATCTAAAAAAAAATTCCTTACTTTTTTTCCTTCAGATTAATTTCAAATGATGTCATTTCTTGGTTGCAACTGGTTGTTTTAATTTTCTTTGTTTGATCCACATATTTTATTTCTTCCTGTATCCCATTTTGTTGTAATACTGAAGGACAAACCAACAAGTCTTGAATAAAAATCAGATAAAGACTGGTCATTGGGAGATTATTTTAGTAACTATTTTATGGCCTTTGACCCTGTAAATTCCACTCATAAGAATTTATCCTAAGGAAATGACATAAGAAAAGTAGTAATATGGGTCAAGATGATCACTGACATATTCTCTATAACATCAAAACTTGGAGATTCAACAATGTCTAAGCAAACTATGGCTACAAGTAGATAATATATAATCTTACTGTCAAGGAGTGATTTTAAGAAAACAGTTGGGGAGAGTGTGTGTGTGTTTGAGAGAGAGAGATAAATGTGTGTGTATATTGGAGTTATGTCTCATCATCATACACATGCAAATTAGTTGTGCTTTGTAACTGCTTGTGTTCCAAATAGATTAAAAGTAGAATATGGTTTTAACTTATGTATTTTATGGGGACCCTAGCCTTCCAGGGAACTCAGATTATCCAGAACTAGATGGGGACTTGAGTTGTTCCCTTGAACTCTTTAAGAAAGAACATTCCTGGATATATAAGGAAAATACCAGTTACTATGCAAAGAGCCAGCTGTCTTGAACAACGGCAAGTAGAGAAGTTTTATTGGGAAGGAGTAGTAACAAACACAGGGTCAGCCCGAGGAGAATGGGCAGACAGTCCTAAGAAGGTAATTTTGTCCACATCAAAGGAAAAAGAGAAGTGACGTGAGCATTGAGCAGAGGGCTATTATTTTGCTGCCATGAATTTGCACGCTGATGTGGGAAACCACAATAATGCCCTGGCTTTCTGGAAAATCCTTATCACTAGGGGGAACTATATTAGTTCCTATATTAGGCAACTTATTCCTTTGTAATTTTCACTTTGCAATTAACAAAAGACTTTAATTTACTACATATACACACACACAAATATGATTAATAATAATACTTTAGTGGAAAACGTTCAAACTATTTCAATTTTCCTGATCTTTATAAAGAAACAGCTTTCTCTAGCCAAAAAGGAATTTGTCTGTTCTGGAGAACTCAATATCAGGTTCTTATGTTTTGCATATTCATGGTACAGAATGGTTAACAGTTACCCATGTCTTTGTGGAAATAATTAAGCTTGTAAAGAACATTTATAGTGTTTGTGGTATGCTTTTCCACCTGTATACATTATGTTCTAGGCAGTTTAAAGGACAGCAAAACTGACCTCTTATATGTAAGAATTTGACCAATCTGATTTATTTTGTTTCCAGAAGTAATTCAATTTCGGTTAGTGGTTAAATTACTTTACAAAACTGTAACATCTTCTGGATGAAATTTTAATAACTTGTGGGGAAGAAAATGAATCTTTAAGGAAGTCTCTGGCCCGAGCTAAATGCAGGGCCAGCGGTGACAGAGGAGGAATTCAAAGGACAGCAGGAAATGGGAAAGGAAATCACACCTATGAAGGCCAGAGGGCAGACAGGGCATGCAACACTCTCCAGAAAAACTGGGTAGATATCCTAAGGGACCCCAGCCCAAAGCCCATATTCCAATTCTTTTTCTATTGTCAGTCAAATGTCAGACTCTGAAACTGATATTCTTGACTTCTGAATAACTAAGCAATACAAGAAAATGGTGGTGCTTCAAAGAATATTAGCTTTCACATCCCTGTGTGTAAAAAAAAAAAAAAAAAGCAAAAGTAACACTAGGATCAGAGGGGGTGAGAGACTCCCTGTATTTTGATAGCATGGAGTTTGCAAAAAGCAGACAAGAACTCTTTTGTGAAAAACTAAATTAACTTTTACGAAGTAGTTCAAAGGTTTTCTGTTCTTAGATTTTCATCACTATTCACCCTGAATGTTCTCTTTTCAGATTGTTAATAGAAAGGGTTTTGTTTTTCTTGGTTCTGCTCACTCTAAGATCACTCCCTAATATTGAGGAGCTACGGTTTTGTATGCCAACATGCCAGAGCATACAGATAAGAAACAAACACGGTAGTTTTATAAAAGGCTGGCGTTATAGTATGCACATATTTCTGGCTTGCGACTCAAGGCCAATAATGAAATAGAAGAAACTTGAGGATAACAGAGACTAACTTCAGAAGACCTACATGTCTCTTCAGGGTTCGGCTGGTAATCAAAGCTGAAAGTCAGGGCACATCCCCGCTCTGTCACTTGATAAGGGAAAAAACTCTCAAATAAGTCCACTCCCCTTTCAATACACTCGAGGACCTCATCTGGCCGGCTGACTCCACAGATGAGCCTGTGAAAACAACAGTAAGAACAGTGACCTGAGGACAATGCCAGGAATGGAAGCAGAGACTCTTCCCAGAGGGTGTTAAAAGTAGTAACAATGAAGGTACCTGGGTGGCTCAGTTGGTTAAGCATCTGCCTTTAGCTCAGGCCATGATTCCAGGGTCCTGGGCTTGAGCCCCATGTCTGGCTCCACGCTCAAGGCCACTTCTCCCTCTCCCCCTTTCCCTCTCCCTCTACCCTTCCCCCTGCTCATGCGCACTCTCTCTCAAATAAATAAAATCTTTAAATAATAAAAAGTAGTAGTAATGAAACCCACCAATCACGGTTGCATGGCAGGCAACAGATAATACAGTGTAATAGAAAGGACATAGGACTTTGGCAGCAGAGACCTGGGCTCGAATCCCAGCTCTGCCTTTTATTTACTTTCTGTGCTATTTTGGGAAGGTTTCTTAACCATTCTGGGTTTTAGTTTTCTAATCTTAAAAACAAGAGCAGTAATATATACCTCACAGATTTGTTGTAAAGATTAAGAAGAGATTTGAAAAAGCACACTGTGGAGTTTTGGGTCCCAAAGAGAAGTTCAGTAAAGGTTAGTTTCCTTTCCCCTCCCATTCCTTCTAAACAACCTCTCTAGTCTTCAACTGAACTTTACAGCCTATGTATCCACAACGTAAGATTTTTTTGAGGGTGCAAAGCTATATGTCAACTATACATCAATTTTTTAAAAAAATTTTTTGAAGAGTGCAAAGCTGTGTGCTTTATTTCCCCCTCAGATACTTTCCATGTTTTAACTGTATTTTGCCTAGAATTCTTTTTCATAATTGGCTCAAGAAAGACATTTTTTATCTACTGTATTCTTTATAGGTTCCTTTGCAAAGCAACTCTTGCTCTCAGAATTTCAACTCTGCCCATAAGATCTGAGACTCTAATTGACTTTCTTTATTCTTCTTTTATTTTCTCCATTAATAAAAAGTCTGCATGATGGGATGAGATGGTATTTTCAGAGGTAATCGGTAAGGCATTCTGGGAGTGATCATACCACTCAACTGGGTTTTGCCACTAAAACAAGAGGGGGAGGTGCACTTGATCAGGGTTGGCTGGCTGGCTGGCTGGCTATCTTTTGTTTGTTTTTCTACCCATAGTCCCTTTTATGAACTGGCAGAGAAAAGCTTACAGACTCAATGATTTCTAAGAGAAGTCCAAAAAAGGCTTATGTAATATTAAACAACCAGAACACTTAAATATATGCTGGTTTTTCTGACTATAGTTTCCTTCAACTAATGTAATGTTTTAGAACTCCTCTCCAACTGAAGCTGGCATTTCTACGCACGTTATAGAATGAAAACAATCCCAGCTCTCAAATCCAGTAACAGACATCTGTGAGCACTTAGCTCAAAGAAGTCTAGAAAATAACTAGAAATACTAGTGCTGAATTATTATCTGCATCAGAACAAAATCAGCACAGGATGGGGAGCAATGAACACAAGAGAGCTAGGTTAAAACTGTGGGGCAAGTACTGCCCAGGCTACTGGAAGTATCTTGCTCTGGCTGATATTTCCAGGTTGTATTCGTGTGTAAAAATCCATCAAACTGTATATAAGATTCACACACTTTATTGCAAGTTATACCTGGATTTTTTTTTAAGTGGTAAAATTTACATATACTGTATACCATTCAACAGCCTGAGGGGCATAAAGCAGCATCCTATAATCAAATCCCTTAATAGATCTGTAGGAAAAAAGCATGAATATTCATACCAAGTTGGATGAAAGACTAGGGATTTAAAACAAAAAGAAAAGAAAAAAAAGAAAAATGTGGGTAGTCTATTAAAGACATCAGCTGTACTCAGAACCTTGAGATTTTGAGCTTTGAATCCTGCAGATCGTTTCTCTACACCAGTATATAGTGAATCCCGTGTTTATGGAAAGAACCAGCCCCATTAGTGTTGCCAGTCCTCTTGACTTCAAAAAGTGACTTAACAACCTGCCTCAAATCTAAGAACTTCTTCAACGTCCTTATTATTACTACAGCCCATGTTCATTCTGCTAGGCACCCAAGATCTGTCCTCAACTTTCCTTGATTAAGGCCAGAGTTCCACATGATTTTATACCTGTCCCCAGGCACCATGGTATAATGAATAAAGAACAAAACTTGCATTTGGCATAAAAATGAGGTGAAACAGTATAACACTTGCCCTCACTTATGAAGATCAAATAAACTAATTCAGGGGACGCCTGAGTGGCTCAGCCATTGAGCATCTGCCTTCGGCTCAAGTCATGATCCCAGGGTCCTGGGATCGAGCCCCACATCGGGCTCCCTGCTCAGCGGGCAGCCTGCTTCTCCCTCTCCCACTCCCCCTGCTTGTGTTCCTGCTCTCGCTCTCTCTCTCTCTCTGTCAAAATGAATAAATAAAATCTTTTAAATCAATCAATCAATCAAATAAAGTAATTCACCTGGCAATTGTCCTCATCTACGTTCTGAAATTGAAGGTGGGACAGCTGTGATGGAAACTCCCCCCATAGTCTGCTTCAGCAGACTCAGCCCAGAAAAGACACAATCAGTTCATCAAAAGACATGCCCATGTAGAGACTCTGCATAATACACAACACCAGCACTCCTGCCCTGCAGCCCACAAGGCGTGGCCTGCATCCTCACTGAACACTAGCCTTGGTTTGTCTTCCGGCAGCTCTGCGGTGACTGATGACAACAAGTACAGTCTAGTTTCCAGGGTTGCTGGATTCCCTTGAAAGCCATCCAGAAGGAAGCCACCTACGGGCCGCTTGGCGGTCTCCCGTGCTGACCTCAGCCTCTCCTCCATCACGTCTCCACCTTCAATTACTCCAATGATGGTACTTTTCTGAAGGACCTAAGGGGAAAAAGGACTAAAAGCTTTTAACTGTTTCCAATAGTGGAGACCTTCGTTTAAATGAACTTCACATGGAAGAGATCTCAGTGCAGCTGCTACAGTTGAAGCATGAAAGGGGGATAGGGCTCCCTCCTCCCCAAAACACACCACTTGAAAGCCACCCAAATAGGTAAGAAAAGAGAAACTGAGCAATCAGTACATGCAGTCATGTTTGAGCTTAGGTTAAATTAAACACACACTGAGGGTGCCTGGGTGGCTCAGTTGGTTAAGTGACTGCCTTCGGCTCAGGTCATGATCCTGGAGGCCCGGGATCGAGTCCCGCGTCGGGCTCCCTGCTCGGCGGGGAGTCTGCTTCTCCCTCTGGCCCTCTTCCCTCTCGTGCTCTCTATCTCTCATTCTCTCTCTCTCAAATAAATAAATAAAAATCTTTAAAAAAATAAAATTAAAAAAATTAAAAAAAAACAAAACACACACACACTGAGCAAGTATGAGAGGGAAAGGACAAAAGTATCAGTTTTCATTCGTTTAAATGACTTATCCAGGCCCTCTTTAGGCTACCTCCAAGTCTCCCTGTTAGAGATAACTTTAAGAACTCTGTGGTTAGGATAACTGACAATCCATTTGGAAAAAAATAAATCTACACTGCACACCATCCTCAAGAATAAATCCCAATGGCCCTCTAATCTAAACATACAAAAGAGTTACCCAAGTCTCAAAAAGATATATTCAAGTTTACATAATCTTGGAGTAAGAAGGCCTCCCTAAGCAAGCTAAAGCTTACCAGAAAAGGCTAATGTATTTAAGTACAAAACTTCTCTAGTGAAATATACTCTCGACAAAGGCAAAGGAGAGCTCACTGCTCATTGGAATAGACAAATACTATAGGAAACCTCCAACAAATCTTCTATGGAAATGACAACCCCATAGAAATCTGGGCAGATATGTGAATATGAACTTCAGAAAAGTAAATGCGAATACCCTGTACACATGTGGAGAGCTAACTAAAGCTCACCAGGAAGGAAATACAAATTAGAAATAGTTAGATACCACTTTTGCCGATCACTCTGACAAAATAGTTAAAAGACAGATAGCAACAGTGTAGAGGTAAAGTGTTAGAGAAATGACATAATCTGATAACTAGAGAGAGTAAAGATTAGTTCAGCTTCTTGGGAGAGCAAGTAGACAACACTTCTCAAAATGTCAATGCTTTGGGCGCCTGGGTGGCTCAGTTGGTTAAGCGACTGCCTTCGGCTTGGGTCATGATCCTGGGGTCCTAGGATCGAGTCCCACATCAGGCTCCCCCTGCTCTGTGGGGAGCCTGCTTCTCCCTCTGCCTCTGCCTGCCACTCTCCCTGCTTGTGCTCTCTCTCTGTGTCAAATAAATAAATAAAATCTTTAAAAAAAAAAAAGTCAATGCTTTTATCTTTATGTCCTAAAATTCCACTTCTAAGAATCATTCCTACAAATATATTCATTCATACGCATCAAGGTATATTTACAAAATGTTTAGAATAATGAAAAACTGGAAACAAACATACATCCATAGTGTAAAGGCTTACAGGAATTATGATACATTCGCAGTATGGCTTCCTACATAAGTGTTTTAAAAATAATGCAGTAGAGGGACGCCTGGGTGGCTCAGATGGTTAAGCGTCTGCCTTCGGCTCAGGTCATGATCTCAGTGTCCTGGGATCGAGTCCCGCATCGGGCTCCCTGCTCAGCGGGGAGCCTGCTTCTCCCTCTGCCTGCCGCTCCCCCTGCTTGTGTTCTCTCTCTCTGACAAATGGATAAATAAAATCTTTAAAAAAAAAATGCAGTAGATATAGCAATGTATGCACTGACAGAGAAAGAGTTTTGAGATATTGCTAAACAAAAACAAGCACATTTCTGAACATATGATCATACTCATGTAATGAAAACCCCATACAGTAATGCATGTATGTAAAAACTATGTGTATGCAACTAAAAAGTAAAAAGGCAAATCAAGAGTGGCTCTCTGGTAGAAGAGAGGAATGGGGAGAAAGCCTGGAATGTGGTGAAGAGGGAATTTTGCTTCTCAGTTTAAGCAAGAGGGACACAATCAGAAAGAACCCTTGCGCAGCTGTGTGGAGAATGAATTAAGAGTGAGTATGGCTAAAGGATACGTAGGAGGCAAGTTTAATAATTCAGGTGAAAGACAAAGAAGACCCAGGCTAAGGCAGTGGCAGGAGTAAAGGGGAAGGACAGGATCCGAAACTTCATCAGAAGGTACAATCAACAGGGGCGCCTGGGTGGCTCAGTCAGTTGTCAGTTAAGCGTCTGCCTTGGACTCAGGTCATGATCCCGGGGTCCTGGGATCGAGCCCCACACTGGGCTCCTGGCTCAGCAAGGAGTCTGCTTCTCCCTCTCTCTCTGCCCCTCCCCCTGCTCATGTTCTCTCTCTCTCTCTCTCAAATAAATAAAAATCTTAAAAAAAAAAAGAAAGACGGTACAATCAACAAACTTGACCGATTACTTGCTCACGGAGAGGATGATAAGTCTAGGATGACTCCTGGCTCCTGTTCTAGAAGTACAGGGAGACAATGGGAAGAGCAAAGACAGGGAATCCTAGGAAAATAGTGGAGGATGAGGCAAGATGATCGTTGTGTCTTGTGCATTCTGAGTTTGAGGTCATCAGCCGCCGAGGACACGTGTGATACAAATGTGATGAGCCAGGCTGGAACAGCAACACTGGCACACTGCTGCCACTCCCCACGGCAGATGTGGGGGACAGATAGGTACTCTCTTCCTGCTGCACTCAGGCACAGCTCCAAGCACCTTGGGATGAAACCCATTTGCTATCCCTGGCCCAGGAAATATGTGGAGAAGAGAGCCAACACTAGAACTTTGGGGAGCTTCAGTATTCAAGGGCATTCAGAATAAGAAGATCCAGTGAGTAAAAAAAGGAAGAAATCACAGGAAAAGGGAAAGATGGATGCAGACATACAAAGCAGCTAGTTAAATGGGCCTGCCCCTTTACGTGACTGGCAGAGCCCTAACCCCTGCCTGAGGAAAGGCCCAAGAATTCTGGCATTGACAGGACATCCAGCCCAAAAGGGACCTCACCCGCTGTGTCAAATGGCCCCGCTACATCCAGCTGCAGTGGCAAAGGGCTTTTCTCTATAAATATCCGAAAGTACCTCCCGCAATTAACAAGTTCACCCAAGACCTTGGCCTTGGACTGCCAAACAACTACTCGACCTGCCTAAGCTGGCCCACAAATACAGACCAGAGACCAAGCAAGAGAAGAAGCCAAGATTGTTGGTCCGGGCTGAGAAGAAAGCTGCCAGCAAAGGGGATGTCCCCACTAAGATGCCACCTGTCCTTCCAGCTGGGGTTAACAGTCACCCCTTTCGTGGAAAACAAGAAGGCTCAGCTGGTAGTGACTGCACATGATGTGGATCCCATTCAGCTGGTTGTGTTCCTGCCCATCCTGTGTCATAAGATGGGAGTTCCCTACTGCATTATCAAGGGGAAGGCCAGGCTGGAGCATCTCGCCCACAGGAAGACCTGCACCACTGTTGCTGTCACACAGGTTAACTTGGAAGACAAAGGAGCTCGGGCTAAGCTGCTGGAAGCTATCAGAACCAATTACAGTGACAGATATGATGAGATCTGCCATCACTGGAGAGGCAATGTCCTGGGTCCAAAGTCGGTGGTTCACATGGCCAAGCTGAGAAAGGCAGAGGCTAAAGAACTGGCCACCAAACTGGGCTAAGTGTGCACCATTGAATTTTCTGTACGTAAAAGTAATAAAAAGTTCTCTTTCAAAAAAAAAATTTAGGACACATGTAAGCGTAAAAGAGGGCGCTATTAATCATGTCAAGAAAAAGGCATGATCATAGGGATAGAAAGAGGGACCACCACACAGCAATAGTGTGAAATGATAAGGCTGACTAGCATGGAAGAGGGACTTGAGGCTCATCCGGCTGTTCTAATAATCATGCGGTCACACTCCCTGTCCTCCTTTCTACTCATGTAAACATTACTCACCCTACAAGGATAATGATTGGCTCAAAACAATTACTAGCGAGCAACACTAACAATTAGGACCCACAGCAATGTCCCCACGCTGAACTCTTACTGTGGATATGAGAGTTCTATTCAGAATGACAACTAAGTTTCCTCCAATCATTTTATGTATACTAACTTTATCAGCCAATTATATTTTTCATTGGTACACTCAAGATAACAATGTTCCTCAACCTCAGTGCACTTTGCCACAGTGGGGCCTGATCACATTGCTCAGGATTACTCCACATAAGTGATCTGAACACTGAATTCTCCCCTCCGGTCACACCTTCTCTTCTCTCACCAGCTCTGCTCTCTCGTGACTACATCCTTTCCCAGCTTCATTCATTCTGCTACCAGGGTATCTGATCTACCACCGCAGCTTCATCCTCCCCAGCCCGTCAATACCAGCCACCATCAGCAAACATTTACTGAGGGCTCACTTATGTCAGGGATTATGCTACATGATGGAGATACAAAAAGGACACTGAAAAACTGAGTTTAAGGAGGTCACAATCTAATAAAGTTAAAGGCCATTAAGAAATCATTGCACTATAATATGACTGGAGCTATAATACAGCCACATACAAATGAAACGGATGGCAAAGGATGAACAGAACTTCCTGGAAGGATCAGGGACAGTTCCCTAGAACGATGAATGAAATGGAATGAGCCGGGTCTGGAAGCAAGAGAAGCAATATGGCTGGAGATCAGAAAAAAAGAAACAGTCCAGAAGGAAGTCCGTGGACAGCCTCAGCAAAATGAAACAGGGAAATGCCTCGGGAACTGTGGGTGACTCAGAAGGGCCTCAAACACAGGAGAAAGAGGTTGGCACTGAGCTGGAGGAGTAGGCAGAGGTCAGGTCACAGCAGCCTGTCCATGTCACATAAGAGTTGACATAGAGTCATTAAATTCTCTTAGGGAAGTGGACATGAGCGATTTGTGTCTTATGAAGATCTCTCAGATAGCCGGGCTAAAGATGGATTGGATGGAAATGAGAAGAGACAGAGTAATTAAAAGGTAATGTCTACATAAGAGATGATGAGGTTATTGTGCCTCAAGGTGGTGCTAAGAAAGATGGGGAGGTGGGGGCAAATCCTAGATATATTTAGGGACATGGAATCAAGAAGGAGCAAACAATTGGATATTAAATTGGGTATTAAAAGGAGCCCTGAATGTGGAATTTAAGAAACCAAACAAATGAACATAGGGGAAGGGTGGGAAAAATAAAATAGGATGAAATCAGGGGGCGCCCGGGTGGCTCAGTCGTTAAGCGTCTGCCTTCGGACCAGGTCATGATCCCAGGGTCCTGGGATCGAGCCCCGCATCGGGCTCCCTGCTCGGTGGGAGGCCTGCTTCTCCCTCTCCCACTCCCCCTGCTTGTGTTCCTGCTCTCATTGTCTCTCTCTCTCTGTCAAATAAATAAATAAAATCTTTAAAAAAAAAAAAAGACAAAATCAGGGAGGGAGACAAAACATATGGGACTCTTAACTCTAGGAAACAAACTGAGGGTTGCTGGAGGGGAGGTGGGCAGGAGGATGGGGTAACTGGGTGATGGGCATTACAGAGGGCACGTGATGTAACGAGCACTGGGTGTTATATGCAACTGAGGAATCGCTAAACTCTACCTCTGAAACTAATAATACACTACATGTTAATTAATTGATTTTAAATAAAACTTTTTTAAAAAGGAGTCTTGAAAGACTCAAATTTCTGGGCTGAGGAACTTGGTGGCTGCTATGAACTAAGACAGAGAGGAAAAGAAAGGTTTGAGGAGATCAGATACAGAGTTTGGTTTCCTCTGAGTTTGAGGTGCATGTGAGGGATACTCTAGTAGAATCCAGCTGCAGTCCACTTTATGTCATTCTGAAGCTAAGCAGAGTGAGCTTGGTTATCCACATAATTTGCGAATTATTCAGCAATTAAAACCAAGGGGAGGCTGCCCAGGGAAAACATCCACAGTGGGGAGAAAAGAGAGCCTAAGGCAGAATTCTGGAGAGTTAGAACACATCTGGCTCAGGACAAGAAAACAGGAGAGTAACAGAGACCAGGAAGTGAGAAGCAAGGAAGCAGAAGGAGGAGCTGAGAAGGCAGTAGTATGGAACGGCAGTAAGCCAGAGTTTTAAACAGCAAGGAGTGGTGGGTGCTGCAGCCTTACCTCTGACTCTTCCTGTAGCCGTAGACAATTATCCAGGAATAGAAGCGATCGATCAACAGACTTCCTGGCTCTTTTTATGGAAGTTGCTTCCTCGCAAGATGCCTCTCCATCTGACAGACACTGGAACCAGTCTGGCTGAAGGGCCTGCTGAATTGCCATGAACTTGGAAGCAGTCATTTCCACTCGTCCCCCAACACCCCACACGGACACAGACTGCCATGGAACAAAATGATGAGGAATCAGCAAGAGTAAAATGCAAATCAAAAGGAAATAATAAAATGATAAAGCAATACTGAATTTAATCCTTCCTTACAAATAGAGAGATGGTGGCATTCATTATCTTAGACGTGGGGGGGCAGAAGAAGCTTCCTGTACTATATTCCAATTCTCCGAGCACCTTATAGCTGACAGAGAATCCTTCAGCAGCCACACAGCCAGCTTCTGAGCTAGCCCCAAGAATTCTTTGGGATACTTTTCCAGCCCAGTCTTCCATTCTCCGAGACCCCACCCCATGCATGCTGTCTGTAAACACACCACAGACTTTGATCTTGCTCTTTGATCACATTGTTCCTTTTGGCTGAAATGCCCTCCCCCTACTTCTCTGCCTGGTAAAATACCATGCATCCTTCAAGAAAGGTCCAAATATCATCTACTCTATTGTGCCCCCCAAACGTATCTGGGCATAATCCATCACTCACTCTTCTAAGCTCTTACAGCAATCTGTACTTATGTCTTTTATGGAAATGATAGTACTGAGTATCCCAATTCATGTCTGTGCCCCAAAAGCCTAGTGTAGGGCCTCACACATTACTGAAGGTTAGTAAGTTTTTACTGGATTGAGTTAGATACGGACACAAAGAAGTCAAAATACACGTAAGCACCTCGATGTAACGTTCTTTGGTTACTCCTTCCCCATTAGTATCTTTCTTCTTAGAAGAGACTGACAAGGACATGAATGGGGAGGCCACATAGAGTCTCTTTATTCTGGCCTAAGGCTTAAGAACACTGTTTAAATGAATCCTCTCTCCCTTACAAATGGGTAAGGTAGGTAACTGGTAAAAATACTCTCTTTTGGATTAAAATTACAAAATAAAAAGAAGTTTAAAGCAGAAGACTCATTTAAAACACTTCTCTTAGGTAAGATTAATAGATATTATTGACAACAATAAAGCAGGTGCAGGAAAAGTAGCTGCATTTGTAAAGAAGCAGCATATATATGGAGGCCTTGCCAGAATGTAGTCTTCAGGGACAAGACCAATGCGCCATGTCTCAGGTGGAAACTTTTAATGAAGTCCTTTTGATACTGTTCGTCACTAGCTAAAATCTCTGGCTGTGCACCCAGCTTTTTCAAATGCTGTTCTAAAAGCAAGCAGTATTACACGGAGATTCTACTATATATAGTTATACATGTGATAACACTCATCAGCAACTTTCCTAGCGCTTCCTGAGGTTGTTAAAACTGCAAATAAAGCATGGCATAAAAAAACTATTGCTTTCTACCATCATAGCAATTTCTTTTTTTGCCATGTACTTGACCCTCCTTCATCCCCAAATTTTTTTGCAACAATGAAAATGCTGAGGATATATTCCTTACCCCATCTGCAGGCAGCCCTACTCTAATTCCTATAAACCACTCATCCCACTATATTCATTGAAATAAGGAGAAGGTATAAAGGGGTCAGGAATGGGCTAGTATCCCAGGCAGTGGGATCTAGCACTGGAAAGCTACAATAGGCTGACTTTCTGGGACAAAGCTGCAGCCGTGGAGGTCCTTCTGAGAACACACCTTGTTTGTTACATAACCAGCTGGGCAGGGGCTCACTGGATCATGCAGGGAACAGTACAAGAGTGATTCTGGCATGCCTGTATAAACATAAAAAAGAACTCTTGCAAGCACTTACATCAACAATTACACAGTGTTGTAACAGAGGGCAGCTTCATATGTGTACTACTGGATAAAGTAAGTATTGTTAGACGTTGTAAACTGTTCATACCCGATCCTAGAATTATAAGAGGCCTGTCAACATGAATGAAAAGATTACCTTTAAAACCTACTCATCTGAAAAAAGAACTAAAGGTTCATGTCTAATGACTGAGTTGCTACAAAGGAAAAGTGTTTCTTAAAGTACGAAATACAATAAAAGTGTTTAGTGCCATGTTGATGTTGACCCTACTTGATTTATTTTGAAGAAAAATATAATATCAAGTATGTTCATGTTAGGTACCATCCAAAGGAACAAGCTACTGGAAAGACAAAATGATATGGTCAAAAGGTAATCTGATTAATAATAAAGCTATCCCACATCATGGGACCTAGGGACAGAATTACAGGGAAGCTATAGCATACTGAATGAAAATGGATCGAATTCTCAGTAAGTTTCATTGACTCAAGATGACAATTTCTTAGGTTCTTTAGTTAAAAATATAGTCATATAAAAAAATTTTTTAAAGTGTTTACTAAACCATATGTGCTTAAATTTCCTATGCTACCCTATATCTTCATTAAAAAAAAGGGGGGGGGATTTCACTGAAAAAAGACCCAGAAAATAAAGCAAGCAAAAAACAAAAAACTCTGCAATTCTCCACCTATTTTTCCACAATTTCAATTATTATAGTTATCTCTAGAAAGCTTTTTAAGCTATTTTCACTTAATTATATACTTGTATACTTTAAAGCTGGTTTTAAAATTGGATTCAGTTCAAGGAAAACATTACATAAATCCTTCTACTTAAAAACAGGGCCTTGTGACCAACAAGTCGTCATGCAATTCCCCAGAGAAGCAGAGGACTGAATAACCAGTGGAAACAGAATTTTCATTCACTTAAGTGAGTCTTAGATATTGGGAGAAAGCTCAGGAGAAAGTGATCCACAGAAGAATGGATTCTCTAGCTGCCACTGCAAAGCTTTTCCTATAATCAAATGGACACATGCATCTGTATATAAAATCCTATTTTTGGAACAAAAGATAATATTAACATACCAGAATACAGCTATAGATAAACACTTCATCTTCTGCTTCATCTTATGGTTTGGCTCAAACACGGCTAGACTGCTTTGGATCTTAGGTATGTCCCATGTAGTTTCTTACCTCTGGGTCTTTGCTCTGTGCCTGGGATGTCTGCCCACACCTGTCTACCACCACCACTGCGCCCACCTCCCGAGCTGGCTAAGTCCTACTTTTCCTTGACTCAGAAAAGGTACCCCTTCTTCCTCCCTCTCTCAAGAATCCTTTCCTTAGTCTGACCTCCATCCACATGAACCCTACAGCAAGTTATGTGCTCCTCCCTCTGGGCTCTTCTGGTACATGTACATATTCCTAATCCTGCAAATGTGGTCACTGCATCCTACTAGAATTACCTATTTATCTTTATTTCAGACAGGCTCTGAGTTCCACTGGGGAAGCAACTGTTTCTATTCATCTCTGAATCCCCAATGCGTACTTCTTAGATGCCCAATAAATGCTCATTAAATTAATGAATAAGTAAATGTATGAATGAAAGATCAGTCAACAGTGCCTCCAAACTTCAAATTAATATGTCATGAGGCAAACACAAATAACTTGATTTCTACCTATAAACTTTCCAATTCCTTCCTTATAGTCTGCCAAGATTTCATGGTGTTCTGCCCTGTAAGCAAAACAGAAAAATACATAATGAAGAATCATTCTATAGACACTCTATACAACAACTGAAACCCACTTCCCTGCACCCAAACAAGCTATGTGACAATGGTAGTAGTAGTAGTCTTGAACAACAAAGTACGCCATTATTCAAGAGTCGCAACTCATTAGGCTGTGTTCATTAGCCAGAGAACAGGTCTTCAATTTACAAGTAGTTCTGTGAGAACAGAAACTGGCAAAGATCAACTGCTTCCAAATGCCCCATTTTCTTCTTCCCCTCTCCCCTTTAAAATCACTATTATTAACACAATATTGCAGTTATTTCATCATACAGCAGGTTCTTCAATTAAGCATAAAGTCAGTATGTACATTACATAAAATGATCTAACTCCATTAGTTTTGTTTTCATAATGTAGTACTAGCAAGTACATGTGCAGATACAGGGAAACGTTTGAGGCTGGTGCGTGAAGACAGCCCCTAGAGACCAAGTTTGGTTCTCACAGATCATTTCCTGCCCTGTCACCTCTGGGAGGCAATGAGGGCCACCATACTGGCACAGTTGGGCCAGAGGAATAGTGAAGCAGCTCTGACACGTAGGTCCGGCCTATGGCTTCCAGATTAGGGCCAGATGACGTATTAACACTTGACATCTGATTTCATTCTAAAAATCTATAAATTTCGTGCATATAATCAAAAAAGTCTTTCTCTTTACTGCACCTTATTAAGGTATCTGAGCTGCTGCCAGAGTTGATACTTAAGTGATCGGGTTTAATACTTACAACGAGGACAGCGTAAGCTGAGCCATGGCAGGAAGCCTATGGATAGTATGCAGTGTCTGATGGGTCAGGTGTGGGGCAGAGCCGGTCTTGGTGTACAGAAGGCAGGCTGGAATGTCCATGGTGTGGTCCCCTGTTTTGCCCAGGTTTTTTATTTTTCCTAGGCGACAGCCATTAACTACCTTGGTAAGACTCAGCTTCATCCTAAGAGATTCCTCTACCTAATTAAGAAAAGAAGAGTAAATTCAGGAGCTCCATGACATCTAAAGGCTAAGCATTTTACAAAGAAAGTAACCTACACAATGATGAATGACAGCATGTTTATTACTACTTCCAGTCTACAATTGTTTTAGATATCAGGGAAGATATCTCTCCCCAAAGACCCAGAGCAAAATGATGACATCAACCACATTTAAATTCGGTCATGGAATTTTTGTCTGCACTGATAAAAATCAAACAAATGGAAGGACAGGAGTTATGACTAATCACAGAAAGAGTGTGCATTCTTTTGCCAAAGGCTAGCTTTCAGCCTTGAAAATGTATATAAAAGAAGGCCACCCTGCTTAGGCTATACTGATTATTGATTTGATCCTTTTTTTCCTTTAATTTGAGAGAATGCTAGGCAACATAGCAATTTCTCCTAATATGTTAAGTAAAGAAAGCAGGTTCCAAAACAGCATCCCGGTGTTTATTGAACTATATGGAACAATATACATCAAAAGATAGAGATTATCTCTGAGAGGTAAGATTATTTTCTAATTTGTTCTTATATGGTGTCCAAATAGAAGTGAGAAACCACATGGAGCATACGTGCGATTCATAAGCAATTCAGCTTTACTTTTATCAGGGATCTTGGTGACTAGTCCCTGGTCCTTTTGTGTAGCAAGCCCTGGATCTTGTCCATACACCTAGCACAGATCCACCCTCAGGGTCAGGCTCAAACAAACCAATCTCAAAGACTGAACAACAAAATAAGAATGCACATTATTTAATCTGAGAACCAAAAAAGGAAAGAGGACCAGTTCCTGTATTCATGCCCTATGGCGTACCACACAGGAATCCAAATGCCACATGAGTGTATTAACTGGAATAGGAAGGGTAAGTAATGATTTACATATCTATGTAAAGATAACTGAAAGGAAACCCACTGGTCCTCAGATTCCCCAAGGTTAGACACAGGGACTGTCCAAGAGGGAAGCAGTGGGGTGCCTGGGTGGCTCAGTCGTTGAGCGTCTGCCTTCAGCTCGAGTCATAATCTCAGGGTCCTGGGATGGAGCCCCACATCGGGCTCCCTGTTTCGCGGGAAGCCTGTTTCTCCCTCTCCCACTCCCCCTGCTTGTGTTCCCTCTCTCGCTGTGTCTCTTTCTCTGTCAAATAAATAAATAAAAATCTTAAAAAAAAAAAAAAAAAAAAGGGGAAGCAGCAACTAGATTTGAAAGCCCAGACTCTTGGCTTCCAACACTTAGCTTTCTCTTGGGGACCTCTTAGACCTATCCTTGTGGAAGGAAACAATGAACATGTTCTAGGAGTCCCCATCTTCTGACAGAAGAGTTTCAATTGTGATTAATCATCCGCTCAATTCTGAAAGCATTTTCTCTTATCTTCCTTTCCCACTGTTCCCTCAATTGAAGAAACAGATTTCTTCATTCTTAACGCAAGGTCTGTCATTAGGTCCTTGGGAGCTTTAGAGGACACTGGCCATGTTCTTGGATGCAGAGATGGGTTCTCCTGTGATACAATGCACAAAAGTTTAATCCCCATATTTTTAAAAATAAATTCAAAGTCCTCAGCTTCGTATACTGAACCTACTAGGTCAGCTAGAAAGGAATATCCAGTTGGCTCTCTCCATAGTGCAGGACTCTGATGCTATGTACTCACACCTGCTGTTTGGGGCTTCTTCAGAGTCCCATCCTAATGATGATAAATTGACATGTCACCAAACAAAAAAGCAAACAAGGAAAAGTAGATGGCTGCATTTAAGAAAAAGTATTGTATTTTTTTTTAAGATTTTTAAAATTTATTTGACAGAGAGACACACAGCGAGAGAGGGAACACAAGCAGGGGGAGTGGGAGAGGGAGAAGGAGGCTTCCCACGGAGCAGGGAGCCCGATGCGGGGCTTGATCCCAAGACCCTGGGATCATGACCTGAACTGAAGGCAGATGCTTAAATGACTGAGCCACCCAAGTGCCCCAAGAAAAAGTACTGTAATAGATAAATTGCTATTGTCAGTGATTCTCTGTATCATGAGAATGAATACAAATATTAGAGGGCATTAGAAAATGCCCTTCAGCTGGAAATCAACATTAAAAAAAAAAATGCAACTTTGCCCAGAGCTAGAAGAACCACACTTTCCTTTCCCCATTCACTATTCAGTTTATGATAATTTTTATAAGTGCAGCCATTTTCTAAGGGCTCAAATACAACAAGTTTTTATCACGGAGTAATGTAAACATAAATACGCACATACACATATTCACGCACATGTTTTTTTTAAAACATGCTTTGTGGGGGGTGCCTGAGTGGCTCAGTTATTAAGAGGCTGCCTTCAGCTCAGGTCATGATCGCAGGGTCCTGGAATGGAGCCCACATTGGGCTCCCTGCTCGGCGGGAAGCCTGCTTCTCCCTCTCCTGCTCCCCCTGCTTGTGTTCCCTGTACCGATGTCTCTCTCTGTCAAATAAATAAAATCTTTAAAAAAAAAAAAAATGCTTTGGGAGGGATACAATCTAAACCAAGCAAATTTCTCAAGAAACAAACCAATAGTCTCCAAAATACCAGCTGACTTTTATTTGCCTTCATCATCACCCTCTCCCCTGTGGGTCACTCACTGAAGGTATCTTCTAAGATTTGTGGTGTTATGCTTTTCTAAATACACATTCACACTTCACTTTTACAAATGGAGTTCCTAGGAAAGTCTAAAGGAAAAACCATTAACAAGAGCCACCTGGAAATTGTTCATGGAAAAAACTTTATCACTTTAAGGACAAGTGATAAGCTGTCAATGGAACTATGCCTTCACAAGGGCTAACAGAGATTCCCTGCACCTTTGGTAGCATTGTACCAACATGTCCTAACGGTTCCAGTGCTACACATGCCCCACCCCACCTCCCCAGCATTCCCTCAGAAGAAGGGATTTCTAAATGTTTTTTAGATGAATTCTCTACTGACTGTCATGACTGTGATATGCTAAGGAAAAAGAGTAAGCTTAGGTGAGCACATTTTTTTGTGAAAGAAAAACTGTATACATGTTTATAAACATGTATGTACACACACACGCTACAATGTTTTATACATGCATACAAAAAAGTCTGAAGGACTTCGAAACAGTATGGTGCACTGAGTTGACTCAGAAAGACACAGAAATGATGGATTTTAAATTCTAGAAAACAATAACAGAAGATGAGACAGAGCTTATTCAGAGGCAGAGTATTCTAAAATCCTTACACTATTTGGGAGGGGGAGAGAGATAATGAACGATGTCAAACTGTTAAGTATGTGTGCCAAAAATTTCAAAGTAATTCAAAGTAACCATTAAAAGATTAATGACGGAATGCATAATTTCTGAAACCGTTGGTGAGGGATGGGGGATGATAAAAGAAAAACTGGTTAATAAAATAAAAGGCAAGAAAGAGGAAAAGAGACCAAAAAGCACATCTAATACAGAAAATACAAAATAAGATGGTAGAAGTAAACCTAAATATGTCAGTGATCACAATATAAGTTAACAATTTCACATAATGACAATAGTAGCAGCTAACATTTATTGGGCACTTACCATCTTTTACATATTAACCCTGCTAAAATGTATCATATCGACCTTGTAAGACAGATGCTATTAAGTGCATTTTACATGAGAAAACTGAGGGTAATAGAGTCACCATCTGGGGAGTGGCAGAGCCAGGACTTAAATCAGGGAAGTCTGGCTTTAGAGATTGTACTCTAATAGGCTGATAGCCTATTAAAAGTCTCATCTTGTCCATACACATATGCAATGTTTATATTAATTGTAATGTTAAGATACAATTTTATAGTCATATTTTCCATTTTGCTATAGTGTTCTTATTATTTTCTTTGTTTTCCCTCACCTTTCTTCTCTGCCTCTATCCATCCTCCCAGCCTCTACAACCTTTCTCCATACTCATACAAACATTTAAACATACTCGTATATGGGAGGGGAATTTTTTTTTTTAATGGAAACATACCACACTGTATGCACTTCTCTGCAATTTGCTTTTTTCCCAGAAGGAAATGGATATCTTTCCTGGAGAAGACACAGAACTAACTTACCCTTTTAAAATAACTACTTCATGATATTACGTAAATTGGATGTGACACAATTTATTCAACCATCACCCTTCTGATGGACACTCAAGTTACAGAGCAGGTCCTATGATCTCTGCAATAGTACGAGGACACAACTTCCCTGATCTCATTTTCACCAATCTCAAGTCTAGTTTAGTTTATGTTTCCTGGCAAAGCGCTATGTTTACATTGATTTTTCTTCGTTACAATATTCCAGTGATTTAGGTTTGCCGATGAGTAAATCCAGGGTTCGCGTTATTAAAGTTTCCTCAGGTCATACAGCCACAAAGCTGGGTTCAAAGCTCCCACGTAAACCACTACCCCTCCTTACAAATCCATGTATCCTAGAAAGTACTGCCTCGGGAACATCTGAGTTAAGTCAATAAGGATGGATTTTTCTTCACTCCATGGGCCCCCTCCACTGGCCCCAGACCTCGCGAAGCCCTTAGCTCAGGGATTCGAGATCATCCCAACCCTCCTAAGTGCAGTCCAGAAAACACTTCCGGCTGAGAGCCTGATTCTTGAGCAGAGGCCGGTGGAAAGGAGGCCCTTTTCTCTCTGAGATGCAGTGAAGCTTACACGATTTGGGAGAATCTGGACTTAGAGAAGCCAAGATCCACCAGGAGAGCCAGAAAAGGGAAGGAGAAACATGTCAGGAGTACAACTACAGTTACTACAACACAACGAGTACGCGTCTGAGCGCGACGCGACTCATCCACCCGTGGTAGCCCCCATTCTAACAGGAAAAGGGGGCACTTACCTGCACACCTCCCACCTTGTTTTGGCCTTGAGACCCCTCAAACTCTTCGTATTTCGCTACCACGTGTCCGGCGAGCAGAATTCTCGGCCCCCTAAACCACCGCCTCCGCTGCAGAGCCAATCAGGGAGCACTGCGTCATCCCCGGGCGCCAGGAAAAGGCAAAGGTAATATCAAAGCGAGCTCTGGTGACTGCGAGGCCGCGGGACCGCGGCCGTTGCCATGGGTTACTGAGCTAACCCGTTCCGCCTGCGCAAAGCCTCCTGGGAGTGGAGGTTCGGCGGCGCCCCACACCTGCCTTCTTTGCGGCCGGAGGAACTACAACTCCCAGGACGACCAGGAAGCAGCCTAGGCAAGGGAGCGGTAGTTCCAGCTTCGCGGTGGTCCGGGCCCGAACCTGGAAAATGCTGCTGGCGCCCAAGGAAAGGTCCTCTTCTAGGAAGAGGACGGGGCCGAATCGCTGGAAACAGTTTACAAGGAAGCCGAGTCCCAAGGTGATCCATCCCAATCGGGAGCTCTGGGGGGGCGGGGACCGGCCCCGAGGCAACCGGCTGGGCTGCGCTACCTCCCTCTTCCCCCAGGGGCATCCTTAGCTGGCTGCCCCTTGCCTTGACTGCCCTGGAGCCGGCATTGCCCTGGTGAAGGGGGCCTACGAACTTTTGGGGTCTGGATAACTTACGGCTTTGGTGGGCAGTACCGTGAAAGAACTATTTCCATTTTCTTAAACAGGAGAGGTCTGGTAGTGCCCATCCCGGTGAAGAGAATTCTCGAACTCCCTCGCCTCGCATTCCCACCCCCGCAATTTTAGGGAATTTCCCGCACATTTCTTTCTTTCCTTCCCTTCCCATTTCCTTCACTTTCCTTTCCTAATTTTAGATGTTATTGGAGAGGGAAGACCTTCATGTTAAGTCCTCAGCCTCATATTTCTCCCCTTCTAATTTTTCATAAAGTATCAAAAATGAACTCAGGAATGCAAGTGGATATTGGACGTATCAATACTTGATTCACTTGAATTTTTTTGAATTCAACCGACATTTCCTTTTTATATGTTACCTCCTTTGATGCCTTAGCATCCAAAGACATGGAAAACTGGTAAGCCTATTTTAAACTTGAAACATACATAAATGCCATGTGCAAAGTCACAGTCACACGGTGTGTGCTTTCCACGGACTACCTTTTTAACAGTCACAAAAATAACTGCTTTAAATGTAAGTGAGAGTACCAAAATGGAGTGGTTTCTCAGCTTCCAGCTCCAGAGCACTTTCACCAGCTGTGTTCACCCTTAAGTTATACTTTCTTAAAAACAAAAAACAAAAAACAAAACTCGACACGTGGCATTCTTAGGGCTCTAGGCAATCGTGCTTGCAGTTTTTTCTAAATATACCTGTTAAATAATGCCCTGGACATATTCCACTTGGTGAATATCTTGCCCCAGATACCAGAGGGTGTAGATAGGAGCACTAGAGAGAGTTGGAAACAGTCAGCTCCTATTGTAATGTGCTAGTTCCACAATAGATTGGATCCCAAATAGGTTATGGGTATAGACTTGATGATGAAAGGTAAAAATCTGGGAGTTTCTTAAGACTCCAGAAGGAAAGATTTTTGCTGCTAGTGCTCCTTGTTACTGCCTAGAGGATAAAAAGGAAAAAGCACAAGAGCTTCTTGAAGTTCAGTTGTGTTTTAATAGGATCAGCTCTTTCTTTGTTGCAGTGGCAAAATTATTCAGCAGTACAGCTGCATTAATTAGTTATCTTAAGGTGCTTTGAAGGTGAAGTGTTATGTAAGTGAAAGAGTATTATACCTTTCCTTCCTCCATGTGACGGTATGCTAATTTAGATATTCCCTTCTTTATTTAAAGATCCACCTGAATTATTAGCAAAGCAAATACCTCTATTTGTTAAATGACTGTTAGAGGGAATTCCACAAGCTTCTAAGAGTTACAGAGAGTGAAGAAAGGAGGTATCCTACTGGTTTGATTTCTAATTTCAGATTAATATCTGACTGACCTGGGTAAAAATATATGTGATCTTTACTTCATTTTCTGCTTTGTAAGAAGATTGATTATCCCCCACTACATCCTCCTACCGCCAGCACCCCTCCCCCAGTTATTATCGGACCAAACAGTATTCCTGTTACAGGTAAGATAGGAAAGCCCCTTGCTACAGGTTGTTCTTGAAAAGACGGACCCGAGGAAAGGGGCATACCCTTCTCCAAGCAGACTTGCTTCCATGACATTTGAATAATCTGGCTCGTTAATCAGTGCTTGTTTGGTTTTTTATAAAGAATAGATTTAGCATTCCTCTATTTTGGCTCTTGGAGAGCTTTATTTTTTTTAAGGTATTACTTATTTATTAGAGAGAGTATGAGAGGAGGAGCAGAGGGAGAGAGACAAGCAGACTGCATGCTGAGTGCAGAGACAGACGCAGGGCTCCATCCCAGGACCCTGAGATCATGACCCAAGCCGAAATCAAGAGTCAGCCGCTTTAACCGACTGAGCCACCCGGGCGTCCCTCTGGAGAGCTTTAAAAAAAAATAATACTGACACCTGGGCCCTATTCCAGACCAATTAAATTAGAATCTCCAGGTGGGCTTAGGCAAGAGATAAAAACAGAAGAGATCCCAGAGAAGGCTTCACGTTTTCTTCCTCTGACCATCATTCTGTGTCCTTGCTGAACTTCCTGACAAAATGGCTTGGGGAAGGAAAAAGGACACTTTTCCATATGCTTTAGTCAGAAGGATAGATTAAAATGGCAAAGTTGAAAAAGTTATTGCTGTGTATTAATATTCTCTATATATTATCTACAGCCTGCCTTTGACGCTGACAATGTGGAACACTGGATTAAGGTGAGGATATTGCACAGTTAAGATAGAGAGTTACGAGTCAGACATAATCTGATGGGAAGGAATACTGATGGACCTCCATTTTGCACGTTTTGCTATTTTTATTCTCATGTGACTGTGTTGCTTTAGTTTTATATTCCTTAGTATTTTTTCATTATTCTGTTGCTTTTCATGAAAATATGAATGACAAGAAAATGGGTATAGACATGCTCTTTTTTTTTTTTTTAAAGATTTTATTTATTTATTTATTTGAGAGAGACAGAGCACAAGCAGGGGGAGGGCAGAGGGAGAGGGAAAAGCAGACTCCCTGCTGAGCAGGGAGTTGACGTGGGGCTTGATCCTGATCCTGGGACTCTGTGATCATGACCTGAGCCAAAGGCAGATGCTTAACTGACTGAGCCACCCAGGTGCCCCTAGACATGCTCTTTCAAATGCTGTGAGGATCCCATGAAGAGGACTAAAGGAGCAGGGGAGGAGAAGCTGTAAGAGAGGATGTGGTGGCCTTCCTCAGATATTGGAAAGACTGTACTGTAGTTACATTGATCTATGGGACCAGTGCATTAGGTGAAAGCTGTGCATGCATCGTAAGAATTTTCTAATGCCTGGACGGATCCAAAAATGGAGCGGGCATTCTCATAAAGAGATCAAAAACTAATGATGTATGGTGATTAACATAACATAATAAAAAAAAAAGATGTATTTTCTATCGATGGAAGTGTTCAAGTGGATTCTAAATGGCCACTTAATGTTAGGACTAATGAAGACTATGTTTGAGCATTCTGTGAGGGGGGGATTGAATTAGGTAACTTTCTGAGCTCTTTTCCAGGCCTGAGATATGTTTTTGAGTACAAGTACCATTTAAGTTGAAAGTACTATTAAACTACTTCAGGTGCATGCCTTTGAGTATCAGTTTGGCAACTTGCCTTACTCAATTCATTTGTGCAGCATGTTTCAAAATCATGCAGCATTTTCCTGGGAAAATATCATTCTGCCTGGTAGTATTTTGAAGAGCTATTACTTATCAAAATTGACAGGCATTATAAGTTCCAGATGGAACCTAGGCCAGATGTAATCACTGTTAACTATTTATTTATCCAGCCAGTATATATTAAGTGCCTTCTAAGTACTAGTCCACTCTGTTGAACACTGAAGATAAAACCGTGCTCGGGACAGGTATAATCCCTGCCTTCCCAGAGTTTATAGTCCAGTGGAGATTAAACAACTTACTTAAAACCAGTGGGAGAATTAAAGATGTAATAGAAGCAGGTGGTGTAGGGGACGCTAATCTAGACAGGCCAGAGAAGGCTTCCTGGTTCCTGCAGAAGGTCCGACTTAGAAGACCACTAAAACAGATCTGCCCTTGTGGAGGCCAGCCTCTGGGAAGCCCACTCCTCAGCCTCCTACTAAGCCTAGTTTCCATGTCCGTGCTGAGTGTCCCAGTGCCAAGCCCCTGCAGGGCTCAGTTGCACATTTAGTTACTGTCTCCTCCAGAGGGGAAGATTTATGTGAAAGAGAAGGATAAAACTCTGCTCTGACTTTATGCAGTTGTCAGACAGCTTGACCGGTTAGATTTTTATCATTCCTCTAAAATTTCCGCAATAGCTCTGTCTCCATTATGCCCTCAAATCTCCCATCTCAAAAAAAAAAAAAAAAAAATCAGTAAGTCCCTACTTGATCCTGCAGTCCATTCTGATTATGGTACAGCATCTTTTTCTTATCCAAGTCTTTGAGTGTATAGCCCAGACTCCTTGCCCTTGCATTTTTATTATCCTCTGCTGTCTACAGTAATTTCCTCCTGTTTCTCACCACTTCACAGCAATGGTTGTCCTAAATGACTTCCTGATCAAATCCAGTGTTCTCTTCTTCATCCTCAAACTTTGTGAGGTTCGTTTGATCCAGTTATCACTTTTTTTATTCTAGAAATCTTCTCCTTCGTTATCTTTTTATAACCCTGTTTTCTCTTGTTTCTCCTACTACTTTTCTGTTCACTACTGTCTTCTTTTCTGATTTTGTTCCCTAATGTATCCCAACTCTGGGTGTATCCTAAACAGGACTTCTGAACCTAAGACTTCCAAATCCCCTTGAGTGCACCACCCTCTCAAAATCAATTTAGACCTTGTTACATGAAAGAAGGGGGAGAATATGGAAAGGCTGTGAAGCATGGTGAAGATCAAGAAAGGGCTTTCTTCAGAACAAAAAAGATCACTGGGGCAGCACTGGGACTTGGCTGAAGCAGGTAACCAAAATCTTAATGTGGTACCCAAAATTGGTAGATAGATTGACCTGGCCTTGAAAGTTTTCATTAGAGAGGTAAAGATACAAGTGATCTGAGGCTTATGTAAGAGAGTAGCTGAATATCCATGCAGAGTAGGAAGGAGGGGACCCTTCAAAGAACTCCTAGGTTGGGAGGAGGAGGCCTGTAGTGACGAAGGACTTGGTTAGGTGCAACACCAAGGTAGTGGAGGAGGGGGAGCAACACAGGGAGATGGATAAGAGGCTGATGTTGGGGAGGGGGTTATCGGCTTTGGGGTTGAACAATGGGGAATTCTGTGTGATGTGGTTCAGGATGACCATGTCAGTGGGTTGCAGAAGTACAATTGCAGGAAAGGCCGTTGGAATACAGGAGATGAAGCAAACCTTGAGGCTGAAATATTGGTGAGTCTTCCTCAGGGACGCTGAAGTCACTTAGAATCAGGCAGATACTTGAGAACTGTGAGTTCTGGGGCAGGTCACCCAAAATGCAACAATTCACCATGATTTATAATTTATCCTCATCCTGACTTGATAGACTCATCTTTTTACTTCTGTGCATTCTGTTACTTCGATGCTTAAGCTTTCTCTAAACATTTTCATTGATTTTCTATTCTGGAACCTTCAGGGATTCTGTATGCCATCCGATGAAACTGTAAATTCCAGATGGGCACTTACAGCCCTCTGTCAATCTAGCTGTAATATCAACCCACCTGTAACAGCTCCTTTGCTGATACTCTGTGTGACTTGTCAGGCCAGTCTCCTTCCCCTTCTGTCTTCCCTTCACTTTGACTCACACTGATCCCCCAAGCCTGGAATATACCATTCCTCTCTTGGAGGCCAATCCAGATCTTTCCCTTAAAGCTCAGCTTGAGATGACCCTCTCAGTGAACAACTCCCCTGACACACCTCAACCACCTAATCCCATCTTCTAATACTTTTTCCCTTGGAATTATGTTGACATTCATACACAACAGAGACTGCATCCAGCATTTGCTTGTGTACAGAGAGATTTAAAAAGAATTGGACACTTTCAAAAATTTATTACTCCCAAAACTATTATTTATAAACATGCAGTTTGCACTTGAGTGTATATGAAGAAACTTGTGTTTGTACCTCCCAGCCTGGAGGAAATGAAAGAGTGCATTATAGCTGCTGTTCCTGCCGTCCAGTGGACACTGGGATTGATGTGTGTCATGGGATGTAAGGAGCGTTTATTGAGCATTTATAAGGTCATGGAAATAACTAAGATAGTTTCTTTACAAATTATATATTTACATGTAACACAGTTACTGAGTAGGAAACTTTTGAAGGTATTTGGGGTTTCTTATCACCCTGTGTTCCTTTAGAACTGTTCTTGAATTGTGTCTTGCACATGTGGCACATGGACACAGTAAATAGTAGTAGATAGGTAGATAAAAGTGAACTCTTTGATGGTCACTTTTAGTTTTGTTTTCCCCTCAGTGTCCACTAAGGTAGTGGGAACAGTGCTAGCCTTCAATCCTTCAGTCAACTTGCTTAAAGAAGTTGTTAAATTGACACTTTGTTTTATTGAAATATAATTTAAGATGGACCTCTTCTTTTTTTTTTTTTAAAGATTTTATTTATTTATTTGACAGAGAGAGAGAGTGCGAGCAGGAACACAAGCAGGGAGAGTGGGAGAGGGAGAAGCAGGCTTCCCGCTGAGCAGGGAGCCCAATGTGGGACTCGATCCCAGGACCCTGGGATCATGACCTGAGCCGAAGGCAGACGCTTAACGACTGAGCCACCCAGGCGCCCCTAAGATAGACCTCTTCTGTCTCTCACGTACTTATTTGGAATGAAATGGTAAGGATGTAATATTTTAACCAAGGAAACACGAGACTATTTCTTTTTTTTTTTTTACCATAAAACAGGCTTTTTTTTTTTTAAAGATTTTATTTATTTATTTGACAGAGAGAGAGAATGAGAGAGAGCACAAGAGGGAAGAGGGTCAGAGGGAGAAGCAGACTCCCTGCTGAGCAGGGAGCCCGATGCGGGACTTGATCCCGGGACTCCAGGATCATGACCTGAGCCGAAGGCAGTCGCTTAACCAACTGAGCCACCCAGGCGCCCAACATGAGACTATTTCTAATCCTTAATATCATCTAGTATTTTTTTTACCAAAATCTTCATTTTAAGTGATATCCCAAATACATGCTTTGTGAGAGCCCAGGCAAACATTTCTCCTTACTCCCTTCCTTGTAAGTCCCAGCCTGTGTCCTTCTTGAGTACCAAAATCAGTCTTCCCCTGTGTCCAAGCTCTGTCTACCTCCTTCGTTAAGAATCTGTACCAATTCCAATTCAGGTGAGATGACCTATCATACAGAGTTCGTTCTTTCACTCATAGCCTGAGGAACTACGTCTACAATCCTGTTTTGTTATTTTATTTTTTGTTTGTGAATGTTGGTTTAAAAACTGAAAGTTGATCTATTTGTACATTATTTACATATATGTGTATATAACATACACAATGATACATGCGAAATTCATCTTGCTGTCTTAGAATTTTTAAGGGAAGGACTGTGTGCCAAGCATAATGTGACCATCCAATAAATGGCATATCGACCATCATAAATTTGGGCACATCAGAGGCCAAGAAATAATGTGGGAGACAGATCTCTCCAGAGTGACCTCATAAAGAGTGAATGATATTTTCTTTATTCTAACCCTGATTAGATCATGTTTTCTTCTGGTTTATATCTTTTCCTGTGTGTTCTATTTTCTACATCTTTTTCAAATCACCCTTAGCTTTTCAACTTTATTCCTCTGTTTCTAATTCAAACTTAATATATGAAACCCTTGAGAATTTAAAAGGTAAAGTCCCAGGGCACCTGGGTGGCTCAAGTCATTAAGCATCTGCCTTCCACTCAGGTCATGATCCCAGGGTCCTGGGATTGAGCCCCGCGTCGGGCTCCCTGCTCAGCAGGAGGTCTGCTTCTCCCCTTCCCCCTGCTTGTGTTCCCTCTCCTGCTGTCTCTCTCTCTCTCTCTCTCTCTCTCTCTCTCTCGTCAAATAAATAAATGAAATCTTTAAAATAAAATAAAAGGTAAAGTCCCTGGCAAGTTTTGGCAGAGGTACTACCAGTCTTTCCATGAAGGGCAAGAGGAAAAATCATTTTCAAAATAGGTCAGGCAGCAATATAAACTGTGGGGAAAGTACAGCTTTTTAAAATAAATTTTAGGGGTGGCGCCTGGGTGACTCAGTCATTAAGCATCTGCCTTTGGCCCAGGTCATGATCCCAGGGTCCTGGGATCAAGCCCCGCATCGGACTCCCTGCTCAGTGGAGAGCCTCCTTCTCCCTCTCCCCCTCCCACTGCTTGTGTTCCCTCTCTCGCTGTGTCTCTCTCTGTCAGATAAATAAACAAAATCTTAAAAAAAATAAATAAATACATTTTAGGGGTGCCTGGGTGGCTCAGTTGGTTGAGTGTCCAACTCTTGATTTTGGCTCAGGTCATGATCTCAGCGTCTTGGGATCACTGAGCGGGGAGTCTGCTTGTCTCCCTCTCCCTCTGCCCCTCCCTCGACTCATGCTAAGCTCTCTCTCAAATAAATCTTTAAAAAAACAAAATAAAATTTTACATGTATTCATTTTTTAACTAACATTTATGGGGCACCTAGATATGCCAAGCACTGTAATAGGTACTGGGGGTTTCACACATGAAGAGGACAAACATGCCTGCTCACATTCTACTAAGGGGAGACAGTATATGGTAAAATATAAGGTCATAAGTGCTATAGAGAAAGTCAGAACAGAGAAAGGGAATAGGAAGAGCCATGAGGAGGGTGGTTACAGTTTCATGTAGGGTAATTCGAGAAAGCCTTACTATGAAGGTGACATATGGGTAAAGACATGAGGAGGCAAGAGAAAGTTGTATGGCTGTCAAGGGAGAGCAGTCCAGCAGAGGGGAAGTAAGCCAAAGGCACTGAGGTGGGACTGTGCTTGGCATATTTGAGAAGGAATGCACAAGGTCAGTGTGGCTGAAGTCAAGTGAGCAAAGGGATGTAGCAGACGAGAAGGTTGTAGAACTCACAAAGGGCCTGATGGTGCAGGACCTTGAAGCACATAGTAAGGACTTTGATTTTTATTCTGAGTGTAATAGGGAACCATGAAAGGGTTTTGAACGGAGTTATGTATGGCTTTCATTTCAAAGGGACTGTCTGCTGTGGTGGGAGACTATCACAGAAAACCTGTCAGGAAATTGTGGTGCCTTGGACCAGGTGATAGCAGTAGAGGTGACAAGAAGGGGTCAGATCCTGGATATACTTTGAAAATAGAGTCAACAGATTTCTTAACAGATTGTGGGGTAAGAGAGAGAGAATAGATTCAAGGACTCCAAGGTTTTCATCCTGAGACCTGAAAGAGTGGCATTGTCACCTAGGTTGGGAGCCTGGGAACACAGCAGATGTGGAGGAAAGCAAGTTTGTAGGGAAGGAGAAAGTCAGGGATTTAATTGTAAAAGAAGTTCTTTTTTTTTTTTATTTTTTTTTTATTTTTTAAGATTTTTATTTATTCATTTGAGAGAGAGAAAAAGCACAAGCAGGGGGAGAGGCTGAGGGAGAGGGAGAAGCAGACTCCCCGCTGAGCCGGGAACCTGATATGGGGCTCAGTCTCAGGACCCTGAGATCATGACCTGAGCTGAAGGCAGATGCTTAACCATCTGAGCCACCCAGGCACCCCAAGAAGTTCTTTTATATTGTGCAGGTAAACCAAAGTGCCAACACAGTTTGCCCACCTCCACCAATCCCATGAATTGGGCTGTGTTTTTACTCTTGATTTAAAACCTTCTGGATGACTACAGTTCAGTGACTCTATCCCAGTTTTATTTAGTCTATAGTTTATTATATGATGGGAGGTTCATTCCAGGGGTAGTAATTTGAGGAAGTATAGCTACTGTGCCTCTGCTTCATATTCATATGCAAATCCTAGTGGCAATGGGAGTTAATATTGTATTTTTTATTTAAAATAAAATATCCAGGTGTCATGATCCCATCACTAATGCTCTAAACAAAAGTTAACTAAAGTTTAAACAACCTTTTGTTCAAAAATAAATATTGTGGGGTGCCTGGGTGGCTCAGTTGGTTGAGCGACTGCCTTCGGCTCAGGTCGTGATCCTGGAGTCCCGGGATCGAGTCCCGCATCGGGCTCCCTGCTCAGCGGGGAGTCTGCTTCTCCCTCTGACCCTCTTCCCTCTCGAGCTCTCTATCTCTCATTCTCTCTCTCTCAAATAAATAAATAAATAATCTTAAAAAAAATTAAAAAAAAAGATTCAAAAATAAATATTGTGAATACATGTTAAAATTTGGTAAAATATTGCAATTAATTTCATGTGTAAAAAATGAAATTATTTGGGGTAGTTAAGCCTCCAGAGTTCCTTTAAAAATGGAACAGTGGAAGTATCTTAGTAGGTGGTAGAAAATCAGTTTTCTTGAGTAGGAGAAAAATTCTTTAGCCCTGAACAAAGTTGTCATCATCTTAATGGATTTTTTTTTCTATGATATTGAAGAAGGTGGAGAAAGCCTCAGAATTTGCAGTTTCGAAAGCATTTTCTCCTACAAATTCCAATTTGTCCAGAAGGCTTTGCAGCCAACTCATAGATTTGGAAACGTCTGAGCAAATCGGGGATCATGATGAAGTCTATGCAGAAGGTAAGAGAATACATTTTTTTGCTGCGGTGTTAACAGTTCTTTAGAATACAGCTTATTAAAGCATAACCTGTAATGCATTTCAAAGTACAGAATGGAAATTTTTCTTTCTCTTGCGCTTAAGTTTCATGTTTTTCCACCTCTCTGAAACTAATCTATCCTGGAGTGAACTCCCAATATTACAGGTAAGGCTATATTTAAGGCTCATTCTGTCTCCTGAAATGGAACCACATCAAGAGGCAGGTTGATATGATGCAACTAACTAGTGAGTGTTATAAGGTATCCCTCCTGTGACATGGAGGGCAATATGATCACTTGATCTAGTATTATGAGATCATTTGACCATTAGTTTGTAAATCCACTTTATTCTTTATGAAGAGAGTCTAAGATTGATCTAACCTTCCTACCTCCCCCAAACATTTACTCCTCTGGAATTTAGTATTTTAGTTTCTGTTGCTCTTGGGAACTCCAGCATTTAGGGATGAATAGATCAGGAGGAACCAGCAAAGACTGGAAAGGAGAAGCCACGGAGGTAGGAAGAAAGTCAGAGTGGCCATGTCCTGGAAGCCAGCTTCCATTTGGATGATTGTCTCTTTTTATTCCATTAACTTATTCCATTAAATGTCTCTTTATTCATAGCATGTCTTTATTCAAAATATATATATATAATTTTTTATGTTTATAAGTATATGATAAAAACTTACATGTTTATAATATAATCTATTATATATATTAAAATTATCACTCTGTGCCAGGTACGATTTTAGGTACTGGAGGAACCTAAAATTTTGAACAAGTGAGGCAAAGCTGTTGCTTTCATGGGGTATACATGCTAGTGTGAGAATAAAGGAAACTTAAAATTATTAGGTAGTGATAAATCATTCAAGTTTGGACCTGAATAATAAGAAGGAGCCAGCTAAGCAGTAATGGAGGAGGGGCATCCTAGACAGAGGGAAAGGTAGCATCAAGAGTTAAAGTACAGACAAGCTTGGTGTGTTTGAGGAACTGAAGGAAGACCAGTGTGGCTGGAACATCCCAATGGATATGAGCTTGCAGGAGTGAGCAGAAGACCTAGTACATAGGGCCTATAGGCCTGGTAAAAGAATTTAGATTTTATTCTGAGTATGATGAGACATCATTGAAGGGTTTTAAGCAGAGGTACAACAGATCAATATTTTAAATATATGAAAAGTGGATTATAGGGGAGAAAAGGAGGGAAGAGGGAGATCTGTGAGAGGCTGATGCAGTGGTCTGGGTGAGCAGTAAAGGCCCTTGGTCTTGGGTGGTTGGTAGAACTGGAGATGGAAAAAAGAGATTGGTTCAGAAATTGGCAAGGCTATGTCTTGCCCACCCCATCTCCCAGCCCACTGTTGGGAATACACAATATACTTTAGCCTCTTAAAGTTTCTGAGAAGTCATGCTGTCTAAAAAATAATGTTTACTTACCCCAAATCCCAAGCTTCCTATACCTGGAAACTCCTTTTAGCCTGAAATCCATATTCTTATCCTGAAGAGTTAGTGATACACATTAGAAAGTACTAGTGTATGAACAGAACATGGTTTTCAAAGGTTTATATCCCTTTTCTCCTCTCATCAATCATCTGTTAATATTCAGTAAGAACCAGTGTTCTGAGGAACATATTTTGAGAAACTCTGCCTTAATGTAGCCTTAGAGCCTCTGATCCAACAGGAGATGTTCCTGCAGTTGAACTCTCCAAGGGTAGTTCGCTTTCTTTGTGCTTTTGGGGCACTTCATAGCAAACCCCTCTTTACTAATGAATGGCATTGAGTAGATCTGAATTAGTCTCCATATAAATTATTATACATATAAATGTCTGACTTATTGTGCACAGGGTTAATCAGTAAATATCTGTCCCCTTTCTCTACCTTCCTCTGAAAGCCAATAATATTTATTGCTAGTATACTTTTTACACTTGATTTCTACTATCTTGATTCATTGTTTTCTATTTTATATGTCCCTCATTCCTGTCTATTTTAAATGCCTTTTGGCCTCATTTAATGTAAGAAACATTCCATTCCCTCAGAGCTATATGATCATGGTAACAGTGATGAAGATAGTGCTGAAATATATACTTTTATTCTTTGAAACCCCTATGCCCTACCCATAGAGCTGTTTGATAATGATGATAGTGATGAAGGTATTGCTAAAGTAGACATTTTCTCTCATACCTATATATTTAAGATTTTCTGAATATCACCAAGAAAGAAATTCAAATAGAAGTTGGCTTCCAGGAAATCACACTGTTTTGATTTTTCTCCTACCTCAATGGCCTCTCCTTCCTAGTTTGCTTTTCCAGTTCTGCTTTATCTCTTCAACCCCTAATACCGGAGTTCTTCAGGACTTATTGCTGGAACCAGTTCTCTATCCATCTTCCTCTTTTGGTGCTCTCACGCACTTCTGTGGCTTTAAGTTTTATCCATATGCTGACGACACCCACATTTATTTCTTGAGCTTGGACCTCTCCCCAGAAATCCAGAGTGGTATAGCCAATACCTGTTTGACATTCTTATTTTTATGTCTCCTAAGGATTTCAAACCCAACTAACTAGTCTAAAACTGAGTTCCTGATCTTCCCTGCTGACCTGCTTCTCCCTCGGCCTTCCCTGTCTCAGTAAATGGCATCTCCATTTTTGCAGTTGCTTAGGCCAGAAACCTTGTAGACGTCTTTGATTTCCCATATCCACTACATCAGCAAATCCGTCAGTTGCATCTCAAAACAATACTTTCTAAAACTGGACGATTTTTAATACTTCCTCTCCAGGTCCAGGCTACTATCACTTCTTTCCTGGATTATTGCATTTGCCTCCCAGTTGGTGTCCCCTGCTTCTGTGCAAGGGATTTTCAACCTCAGCACTGTTGATGATATAACAGATAATTATCTTTGGGGTGGGGGCTGTTCCATGCATTGTTGGATGTTTAGCCACATATCTGCCCTCTGCCTTTCAGATGCTAGTATCATTTATCCCTGTTATGATAACCAAAAATGGCTCCAGACATTGCCAGGTGTCCACTGGGGGGCAAGATCATCCCTGATCTAGAACCACTGCTCTAAATCTGATCCCCACATTACCTCTTTACTATATCTCCTGTTATTCCCCCTTAACTCACTCCTTTCTAGCCACACTGCCTCCTTTCTACTTCTCCAACACTCTGGACATTCTCTTCCTTAGGATCTTTGCAAATGCTTTCCCTCTGCATGGAATAACCATATGGCTCACTCCCTCATTTTCTTCCCTTCTTTGCCCAAATGTCTTCTCAGTGAGGCCTTCTTTGAACCCCAAATTTAAAACTATCAATACCTGCCTTCCATTTCTTACACACCATTTCTCCTTTTCCTGCTCTGTTTTTCAGATTTACTTATTTATTGTCTCTCTTCTCCAATTAGAATGTAAACTTCGTTGGTGATAAGTTTTATTTGTCGTATTTGTTGCTCTTTTCCCAGCATCTAACACAGTACCTGACACATGATAGATGCTCAGTATTTACTGAATGAATGAAAACAGTGAATGAAGAAAGTCTCTGAAGTAATAGGAATATTAAAAAGATTTTTTTGTTTTATTGATAGCTCAGGAGCTAGTCAATGACTGGTTAGACACCAAACTTAAGCAAGAACTAGCAAGTGATGGTGAAGATGGTGCTGAAGACACTGTGTCAAATATCTTTCCTGTGCCAGAAGCCAGTGATCATTTGAAATATGGCAAGTTTGATGGTAAGAACTTGTCTGATTGTTCTAAGCTTTAACATCTAATGAATGTATCTAAAAAGTCTTTTTAATTATTTTAAATAATAAATGATATATTATTTGACTTTTCTGTGATTTGCTTAGTTTTATAATTGGCTTTAATTTTTCTTGGTTCAATTTAAATTACTTATCTGTATCCTCAGTATGTTCATGGTGTTTTTTAAACTAAAATATTCTATTTGTAATTCTTCTTATGATTATAATAGCAATTAATGCTCTTTGAGTGTCTCTTCCCATATATTATTGGATGACTCTTTACTTTGATGGGGCTACATTTAAACATTTTATATTTGTAAAAGAGTTTACTACTTGTACACACAACTAGTGAGTGAGGGTTCCTCGCATGTACTCAGAATTTGGCATTTTTTTTCCTCAGCATAAAGATAGGCCTGGTGATGGTGGTGGGCAGCAGCTCCTCATGTGTGACTCACACACCCTTGGTAATCTCACCTGGCAGCATTCCCCTTGTTTAGGACTCTACAGAAATCTACAAAATCCCCAGCCCAGGAATCACAAAGTCATGAGCTCTTAAAGTTAGAGAAATCCTTCCAGATCACCTAGTCTGATCTCCCCGCTTCATCCCCTCTGAGAGAGATCCTTCTATAGTATCCCTCACATGGGGTGATATACTCTCTGCCAGCACATCTCCCAGGATAGGAGGAGCCCATTCACTTGTTGTGGGGCTCTAATCCTCATATATTTTTCTCTCAGGAGAATTAGGAGTTTGACCTCTGTAACCCTTTAGTATAAGAGAAAATAATACCATGTTCCCTTTCCCAAGAAAAGTTGTATTATTGTTTTTTGCACGTGATATAATCATATCTGATCTCATATACTTCAGTGTTCCTAGCTTAAATATACCAATTCTCACAGTAGTTCTTTATATCACATTGTTTCTAAATCTTATCATGCTGGTTGCCTCCTTCTGGATGTTTTCTAATTTATTAATGTCATTATTAAAGTGAGGCATTTCCATACTTCATATTTATTCTGAAACATATACAGAATATAGTGAAACTATGACTCCTTTTATATGGTGCTAATAGATCTAGTTATTTATTTATTTGAGAGAGAGAATGAGATAGAGAGAGAGCATGAGAGGGGAAAGGGTCAGAGGGAGAAGCAGACTCCCTGCTGAGCAGGGAGCCCGATGTGGGACTCGATCCCGGGACTCCAGGATCATGACCTGAGCCGAAGGCAGTCGCTCAACCAACTGAGCCACCCAGGCGCCCTAGATCTAGTTATATTTCTTTACTTAGATTGGCAGTTATCATCTAGTATCATACCAGGCCTCATTCATCTTATGCTTGTAGAGTTTTTTGTTTTATTTCCTTTTTTTTTTTGATTGCAACATTCCTATTATGTAGCCATTTAAAAAGGATGTTTACCAAAAATACTGATTAATGGGATTATCTCAATAGACTCAGAAAAAGTACTTGACAAAATCTGACATCCATTCCTGATAAAAATGCTCAGCAAACTAGTAACAGAAGGTAAATTTCTCAACCTGACAAAGGGCATTTACAGAAGACATACAGAAAACAAATACCAAAATGACAAACATAAGCTATACGTTATCAGGAATTACATCTAATGTAAATGGATTAAATAGTCCAATTAAAAGACAAAGATTGGCAGAATGATTTTTAAAATATGACATAATTATATGCTATCCACAGGAGACACAATTTAGATTCAAAGACACAAATAGATTGAAAGTAAAAAGATGGGAAAAGCTATACCATGCAATCAGTAACCAAAAGAAAGTGAGAGCAGCTTACTAATTCAGGAAAAAAATAGACTGTAACATAAAAAATTGTTACTAGGGACCAAGAAGGGCATTTTATAATGATAAAGGGTCAGCCATCAAGAAAACATAACAAGTATAAACATACGTACACCTAACAAAAGAGCCCCAAAACAGGGGCACCTGGGTGGCTCAGTTGGGTAAGCATCTGCCTTCAACTCGGGTCACGATTTTGGGGTCCTGGGATCAAGCACTGCATCGGGCTCCCTGCTCAACGATGAGGCTGCTTCTCTCTCTCTGCCCCTCCCCCTGCTCATGTTCTCTCTCTCTCTCTCTCTCAAATAAATAAAATCTTTAAAAAAAGAAAAAAGCCCTAAAATACATGAAGCAAAAACTGACAAAGTCGAAGGGAGAAATAGGTAATTGTACAATTCTCCAAATTATTTGGAGACCTTATGCCCCATTTTCAATGATGTATGGAACTAAACAGAACATCAACAAGGAAGATGTTCCTATCATTAGTCATTGAGAAAACGCAAATTAAAACTACCTTGAGTAACCACTACATACCTATCAAAATGGCTTATATCCAAAGACTGACCATACTAAGTATTGGTGAGGATGTAGAGGAACCAGAACACTCCAATACTGCTGGTGAGAATATAAAATTTTGTGACCACTTTGGAAAACTGTTTGACAGTTTTTTAAAAAGTTAAACAGATACTTCTAAGATCAAGCCATTCCACTCCTAGGCATTTTTCCAAGAGAAAAGAAAGCATATGTTCATACAAAAACTTGTACACAAATGTTTATAACAACTTTATTTGTCATAGCCAAAATCTGGAAACAGCCCAAATGTCTGTCCATGAATGAATGAACAAATTATGGTATACCCATACAGTGGAACACTAATCAGCAATAAAAAGTGATAAACTGTTGATATAACAACATGATGAATCTCAGAAATAATTACGCTGAGTAAAAGAAGCCTGACCAAAAAAAGAGTACATAGTGTATGATTTAATTGATAAGAAATTCTAGAAAATGTAAATTAATTTATCCTGAGAGAAAGCAGGTCTGTGGTTGCCTGGGATAAGACCAGGAACATGGGGAGGAGTGGGAGGAAGAGATTGCAAATCAGCTTGAGGACCCTTTTGGAGCTGACAGACATGTTCTTTATCTTGATTATAGTGATGGTTTTACTGGTAGATGTGTATGTCAAAACTTATGGTAGACTTTAAATATTTACAGTGTATTGTATGTCAGTTATACCTCAATAAAGCCATTTAAAAAAAACAATGGAGTCTTCAAGGATGTTTAGACTGAAGTAGTATCTTTTACATTTGGCAGTGAAGGAGTCTTTCGTGACTTGGGTGATGATAATTCCTCATGAGTGGAATTTTCTTTCCTCTCAGTTGAAGGTAGTTAATTGCTGAGGGCTATACTCATCCAATTGGCATTATCAGTTACTATTTATTGAACACTCACAGCTTAGTATTTTTATTGTACCAAGATTATTTATATAAATATGGAAATTGTACTAAATTTTTTTTTAATTTTCCCTCTTTTTGTTGTTGCTCTGTCTCCCCCAGAGTTGTGTGGCTATTTGGAGGAAGAAGAGGAAAGTACCACCGTTCAAAAATTTATAGACCATCTGCTCCATAAAAAAGTGGTGGATTCTGGAATGTTGGAAGATCTTGGAATGAATGGAAACCAAGACAAGCAGCAGCAGAAGGATCCTCGTCTTACCATGGAGATGAGACATAAGCAGGTGGGAGGGAAAAACAAAATTAAAATGGGTAACAGGAAGCAATCTTTGTGTAGCACATTTAATAAGCTTAAATAAAGACTTAGGCTTTATTATGAAAAAGAGTGCCATCTGTGGTTTGGTTAGAAAGAATAAAAATAAAATATAAGAACTTCAGAAGAAAAATAATGCTCATAAACTGAGGACAGGAAACAGTTTATTTAAAAAAACCAAAAAAAGGAATAATTGATTTTGAACAATGGAGTGGTGAACTATATTAGTTTGTATATGGTACTATTATAAATATGTAGATTGGTTTTGCTTGAATTTGATTTTTGAACTGTGACATCAAAATATTAATATCATGAATATTCTAGTGAATGTTATAATGATAATTCTTTTCCAGACAACTGAAAAATTCACTCATTTTGTGATTATAATTTGAAAGGGAGGACAGATCTGAATTAAATCTAGTTCAGCTGTTTTGAATTAGAAAGGCATATGGGAACTTTCCTTTCTTCAAAGGGAATAAATAGTGGGTTATAGGAAAAAGATGCGTCTCAATTCTTTGTAGGGGAGCTTCAGGAAATCAGAATGACCAAGTCTTTTCCACATGTCCAGAACTAAGACTGAACTAGAATGAATGTCTATACATTGTATAGACATTTTTTATAACCCTGAATAGAAATTTTTTTAACCCTGTAACCCTTTTTATAACCCTGAATTTCTGATTCCTTTAAAGCATTAAGGTGTGCCTAATCAGCACTAAGGATGTTAGAAAAAGGGGTAGAAGTATGATCCTAGTTTGGGTTTGATAAAAGGGAGGAGAGAAGGTTCAATAAGAGATTGCCAATATCTAGAAGTCTTATAAGTAAAGAATAAGACAAGGTCAGTGAAGAGGGAGGTAGAGGAGCACTCCTTAATTCATTGCTAGAAGAGCCTCTAGAGAATTAATGGGTTTGTGTAGCACATTTAATAAGCTTAAATAAAGACTTAGGCTTTATTATGAAAAAGATAAATTATTGAAAAATTGATTGTGCTTATTCAGAATATCGTGGTTTTGATTTCTAAATATGAGCCAGAATCATTGATACATTTAAATAATGATCAAAGTGAATAGTGTTGTGTTCCTCAGGCAGTAAATCACTGTTGTATCTTTCACGATGTAGCCTCCCCACTATATCCATATTCTTTCCTAAATGGCGTGCACAGAGGGCCTAAATAAACAGCTGAAGTATACACCTTGGAAAATTTTAGGGGTGGGATATCATTACTAAGTAAGAATCCAGAACTTGGCATCTGACCCAGTAAATTTTCAACTTTCCATGGTGCAGATCATTCCCAGAGTGCTGGGAGTCCTCTGACCTGACTTCATCTAGACTTTTGTATTGGCTCTTACCCAAGTAAACAAATGAAGTCTTCCTATTCTTCCAGTGAACAGTGAGCTTCTGGGCCAGAATGTTTCAAACTGGGCATATTGTGAACTTGAAAATGTATTCTAAGCTTTTGTGTATCCTTTTCTACTTGAAAGGCTGCATTCCACCCTCACTGTGTTCTCTTTAAGGTAAAAGAAAATCGCATGAGACATGAGAAAGAACTGGAGCGCCAGAGAATGGAAAAGGCCCTGAAAAAATCGGTCTTCTTAGAGGCTCAGTATTTGGTGCAGGAAGAGAAGAAAAAGAAGGCTCTGGAGGCCAAGAAAGAGGAGGAGGAGATTCAAAGGGAGATGGTAAAGCTGCGGAGGGAGATAATTGAGAGGAGACGAACTGTGGAAGAAGCATGGAAAATGTAAGCCAGCCGTGGTGAGCGGTGTGAAGTTTTTTTTGTCTAAGCAGTCATTTTGGAAGTTTAAGTTTTTCTGTTTCCTCTGGGTCTTGTCCCTTTACATACTTAATTGCAACCATAAAGTACATTTATTTTGCTTGTTTTAGTTAACACATTGCCCAGAGTCCTGAGGTCTGTATATTATTACTCCATTGAGTTCCTAGACCGTAATTTATGTAATGAGCTTCCCCCCCATCTGATAAGCATTTCAACTATTTCAGGTTTTTCACCATATAATAATGCAGTGAGCTCCCTTAAGCATAGAGCTTTCTACATTCTTAGGCATGTAATTACTGAGTTAAATGGTATAGGCCTTTGATGACTCTTGAAACATTGGCAAATTGCTTTCTAAATGGGTTGTACTTACACCATTGCTGGCAGTGGACGAGGTTACCACACTTTTTAGCATTAGGAAGAAATATCATTTTCAATACTTTTGCACTTTTAATAGGTATTATGTTGGTTAGTTTGCATTTCTTTGGTTACCTGAACATTGTTAAAATTGTTTGCTAATTGTGCCTCAGCCTATGTGAAGGGTGTGAGTGTCTTATCTTCTGATAATCATACAGAGTCATCATTGCCTTCCAACCACTGATAAAAACAGGAATATTTGACCTAACAGGAAAATCAAAATAGTCCTCACAGGATGTAGTACTGTTATATATCCTCATGCAGAAAATGAGCTTCTAAGTGAAATAACTAATGTATTCATTCTGAGAAACAGCACTGATGCATGAACTGCAAAAAGCCTTGGAGTAACGTGCCTGAAGTGACTGAATACTCATACTCGGAGGCCTGTAAGACCTATTCGATAATCCCTCCTGCCCCCATCAGCCTACACAGCTTTTCCCCCTGTGTTCCTGATTGCTCTTATTCTACCCAATTTAAAACAGCTCGGCAGTGGACGAGTGCTTTGCTCTTTCAAGTGCCAGCCTCAGGCCTCCTCCAGACACCATTCCCTTTAGAAAGCAATCACCAGTTTTTAGTGAGTTCTTGCTAAGGTCAACCTTACTTTTAGATTGCTTTTAAACCCTGAAAAATCTAGGCTGACTTAAAATAAATTGTGAAAACAAGTAACATTTGATGGGAGCAGGACGCTCTGTTCATAGTGGGCACTCAACAGATGCTCACTGACCACTCATTAAAATCTTATCCATGGTTACAGTGATTCAGGTAACATGCTATACTGCTAGCAGATGAACTGATTTAAATGTTCCAGAAGGCAATTTGGCAATAAACAGGAGCCATAAAAATGGTATTACCACTTGACCTGGAAATTCCAGTGTTAGGAAAACACCCCTAAGAAAATGATCAGAAATCCAAAGATTTGTGCACAAAGATAATATAAATAATATTATATATTTATAATGGGCATTAATAAATACTGGAGAAATTAATGAAAATGGTTATACAGTGAGGCAGCACTGACATGTTGTCAATGTTTTTTTCTGGGTGGAAATATGGATGGCTTTTATATCCAATTTTTCACAATAAGCGGCTATCCCTTTTATAACAGATACATATTTTAATGTTATTTGAAAGTCAGATCCATGGTATTAGAACTGTATTTCTTTAAATGGCCACTGTGGTCGGCCTATAACTGTCTAACATAACACTGTTATGGCATTTGGATAGAGTCAGTAAAATTTTATTATTGATAGAGTTTTTAATTTATTTGTAAGCTATCCTAAATCTGCTTTATTGCATAGTTTCAAAATATCTCCTCTAAGAGATTTATTAATTATTAATTAATTAAGGCAAAAATGGCAACTTCATACTGGAGAGGTCCCCTTAGCCAAGTGATGGTTAACATCACCAATAATAAGATATAACACTGTGTCCTCTGTATGTATATGAGAATTAATGAGAATGTCTATAGAGTATCCTGGCATCCCTCTCAACTTGAGTTTCCACAACTATAAAGTCAAATTCAGAAAGATAAGGTGACTTGTGTGAGTTTTCACAGCTGGTTTGTGGCCAGAGCCCATGAATCCTGATTCCTGACTATTTCTACTGTGTCACTGGTAGTATATATACCTTCCACACATACACATACATATACTTTAGTACACTCCAGTAAGAAGGCAGTGACTGTGAACTTGCTTGAATGGGTATGTGGAAGAGGGATGACCTGGATGAGAAAGGATATATGGGTGAGACAGCGGATGACCAGAGAGATGAGCAACAAATTTACAGAGCGATTCCCCTGTCACTTGCCTGAAAGTTTTTTCCTTATTGTTCTATTTTTTCTCTTTTCAGCTATTTTAGAATTAATATAAATTTCACTCGTTATATAAGAATACCTGATTCTTTTATTATTTTTTTCCCTAGAAGCCTTGTAAAAGCCTTGGGGTAAAAATCTCATCCCTCTCTTACCTGAGGGTCCTTTTCTTTTTGTCTCTCCCTTAGAAGAAAAGAGAGAGCTTAACATATTGTTAACTCTCAAATTTTGATCAAAGTATCCCTTGATGATAAACTCAATAAAAATACTTTACCAAAATATTTATAGGGCTTTCTACTTTTCAGAGTGTAACAGTCTCATTTAATCTATATTTTATAAAGGAGTAAACTAAGGTTTAAAAAAAAAATCACCCTACAATGTAGTTTTAGAACCAAATCTAAAAATCTGTCTTCTGGGGGCGCCTGGGTGGCTCAGTCGTTAAGCGTCTGCCTTTGGCTCAGGTCATGATCCCAGGGTCCTGGGATCAAGCCCTACATCGGACTCTCTGCTCCGCGGGAAGCCTGCTTCTCCCTCTCCCACTCTCCCTGCTTGTGTTCCCTCTCGTGCTCTGTCTCTCTCTGTCAAATAAATAAATAAAATCTTTTAAAAAAATAAAAAATAAATAAATAAAAATCTGTCTTCTCATGGAAAATTCAGTGTTCATTCCTCTATAGTAGGTTGTAATTACCCATCATTAATTATGTTGTTCATACATGTATTTTTTAAAATTGTTAACAGAGAGAGAAAAAAGCAGGAAGAAAATTCTCCCAAAAATACAGAAAAAGGCATGGTTCAGAGTGATTATATTCTTCTGGGTGAAGAAAAAATGGCAAAAGAAAGAAAAAAGAAACTGAGAGAGTTATTAATCCAAACTTTCAAGGAAAATCATCAGGTGGGAATTATAACTTCTCTTTTTTCAGCATTCTGTGGTGTAAATGACAGAGGGCTCCATCAGAGATGGGCCAGTGTCACACTAAGCCCAACTGAGCCTCATCACAAATACCAAAATGCCCACACCATTGGTTCTATGCTGCCCACCTGGCCTAGGGCATGGGGTCGTGCTCCAGTCCGCTGTCCAGGGGCTATTCTTATAGATACTTTGTGTGATCTTGGGAAATTGGTGTGAATTCAGGGTGGCTTCCTAAATTTCTCTTTTCAGAATAGCATGTAACTACTAATGTAGATCTCTGGTAGGTTTTTGAAAGCTTGGCTACCACAGTCTTCTGGATTATTCAGAAGAATTACTCAGAAAAGTTACTTGCCTTCTGGGAGCTAAGATCTTAAAGCAATGATACACTTCTCTTTTTCATGGTCTGCATTTTATTTTACTCTTTTCTCCTTCTCTTTTACTTTTTGTAAAAAACAAAACCAAACAACAACAAAAAAACTAGTCTATTTTTATTGACAAATGAGCATCCTTTCCAGGCCATTTAAGCAGAAGTTTCTTTCAGTGAAGTGGGATTGACAGCAGTATGCATTTGAAACTTACAACATTTCAGGTAAAAGGGATTAGTTGGAAGATATTTAAAGTGAGAAGGTTGGATGAGAAAAGATAAGTATATTTTATATTTCTTGTAACACCCACCCAGAGCCTTAGGCTTCGCTGAAATTTAGTGAAAGTTAGTGAAGTGAATGCAGGAATGCACAGATTTAACAAGAGAAAAGACAATGTCAAGATGATATTGAGGGAGCTTGATAAATATAGGATAGACTTACAGAAGCCCTGGAAATCAGTATCAGGAATTTGAATATAATATTGATAACTGGGGTATGAGCAAGAAAGTAATGTAATCTAAACAACATAAAAAGAGACATGGGGCGCCTAGGTGGCTCAGTTGCTTAAGCGTCTGCCTTTGGCTTAGGTCATGATCTCAGGGTCCTGGGATTGAGCCCCGTGTCAGGCTCCCTGCTCAGCGAGGAGTCTGCTTCTCCCTCTCCCTCATGCTCTCCCTCTCAAATCTTAAAAAAACAGAGACATGTTTGATAGAGGTATTTTGGACTGATGGGCAAGAAGTCATAATTATTGAGATATAAAACAACAAAAGCTTTGGTCAGAGTTTTGGCTTTAGGAATAGTGAGGGAAGAGTTAGCAGGAGGAAATGTTAAGAGTTGACATTAACATTTTGAGAAAGATTGGCAAGGACTCAGATGTTGTATCCTTCAGAAGACAGATAGAATTCGTGTGTCCTGGAATAACAGTTCAGATTTCTGAAGGAAAATGGGAAAGGAGATGAATACTCAGGGGGCCATCTAGAGAAGGAGTGAGGAAAACGTGCCATGTTATGTCACCCATCCAATGAGAGATGAATAAGACATGTGTTTTCTAGAAACTTAAATTTTAAATTCACTGTACAGGAAGAAATAATACATGTTTTAGGTAGAAGTGGCTAGCTATGGATTTTAGACACTTGTGAAGAGTTTTACAAAATTAGTGGTCCACCTAAAACCGATTACTCAGTTTTAAAAAGAACAACCAGTGTAACTTAAAAATGTGAGATTATGAATAAATTATCTCCACTCCTCACAGATTCTGCTTGATCTAAACCTATACTATATTAAGTTCTTATTTTGAAATAATTTTAGAACAGAAAAATTGCCAAAACAGGACACAGAATACCTGAATTCCCTTCATGCAGCTTTCCCCAATGTTAACATCTTATGTAAATGTAGCATAATTATCAAAACTAGGAAATTAACCTTGGTACAATACCATCAAATACCATTAACTAAACTATACACCTTATTAGAATGTCACCAGTTTTTCCACTAATGTCCTTTTTCTATTCCAGTACTTAGCCCATGATTCTACATTAGAGAATGCCTAAGAATAATAAAATTTAAAAAATTAAAAAAAAAAAAAAGAATGCCTGGGAGTATATATCTAGGACTCAGTCCATAATTCTGTCTCATATAGCTGTCATGTCTCCTTTGCCTCTTCCAGCTTTATGACAGCTCCTCAGTCTTTCCTTATCTTTTATGGCCTTGACAATTTTTTAAGGGTACTGATCAGGTATTTTGTAGAATGTCTCTTAGCATTCTGAAAACATTGGGTTTTCTGATATTTTCTCCTGCTTAGATTGAGATTATGCATTTTTGGCAACTTTACTACAAGAAGTGATGCTGTGCCCTTCTCAGGATCATGCTGGGGGTACACAATGTTAGTATGCTGGGTTTCTGTAAAGTTGCTTTTATTTTTTATTGTATTTATTATTTTTTTAAGATTTTATTTATTTCTCAGAGAGAGAGAGAGAGAGAGAGAGAGCAGCAAGCCGATAGAGAAGCCGGTTCCCCACTGAGTAAGGAGCCCAATGTACTACTCCATTCCAGGACCCTGGGATCATGACCAGAGCCAAGGCAGACGCTTAACCGTCAGAGCCACCCAGGCGCCCTATTTTCTTATTTTTTTGAGAGAGATCAAGCATGAGCGAGAGTAAGGGGGCGGAGAGGGAGAGGGAGACAGAGAATCTCAAGCAGGCTCCATGCCCAGTGCAGAGCCTGATGCAGGGCTCGATCTCACAATCCTGAAATCATGACCTGAGCCTAAACCAAGAGTTGGATGCTTAACTGACTGAGCCACCCAGGTGCCCCCGTAGTGTAAAGTTACTATATCTCCTTTGGAATGTTTTAGAGGAGATATAGTAAAATTATGCAAATATCCTGTTTCTCCTTAAACTTTCACTTATTAATTTTAACATCCATTGGTAGGTCTTGCCTATAACATTAAATGTATTTGTCTAATGATGATTTTGTATCATCATTATGATACAAATGAAATGTATTTCATTTCTTCTCCATTTATTAATTGAAATTCTTCTAGAAAGAAAACCTGTCCTTTCTCCCCATTTATTTATTCATTTATTCAATTATGTCCTTTTATCAGCATGGGCTCATGGGTATTTATTTTGTGGGTGATTATTATTGTTTACTCTATTACTCAAATTGTTCTGAGTTTGGCCATTGGGAAGTCTTTCAGGTTGACTTCTTTGTTCTTTCAAAATGCTTCCATCCTTTTTTGAGCACTTCCTTTCTTTCTGGCACTGTAGGACATTCCAGGCCCATCTTGTAGTTTCCCTGATCTAGCCCCGGAATCAACCACTTCTATATGGAACTCTGGTTTCTTTATTGGAGAATAGTATTTAGAAACCCAAATATGAATACTGGGTGCTGTTACTGCTACTGGGGTGTCATTACTCAGCAGACAGAGCTGGGAAATGTGTGTGTACTAACCTACACATATATACACATTATATGTATTTCTGTGTTTGTCTCTCTGTAGACATATTAAAATCTGTGAGTTCATACTGATACCTCAAATTCCAGTGTGGTAACACAGGGGTCATGGTATCCTTTGCTCTTCATTATTTATAACTTCTTTCTATAACTATCTATATGTTTATTAAAATAATCATGAGTTCATAATGATGCCTTCAACCCTAATCCAGCACCACACGTTTCAGTGTACCCTTTCCCCCTTGCTTATTTATGATTCATTTCTCTGGCAGTGAGAAATCTGGCACTCATTACCCAAAATATATTTACTTATTTAATCCTGCTATACTATAAAAGTAGTTTCAGAATTGCTAACCCATACTGCTGTGTAAACAAATTCTCTAACCAGGGTACAATATTTGTACATTATTTTCATTTTCAGTCGCATTCAGCCAGAATATTATTACTTAGGTTATAGGTTAGGTTCTGTTCTTCCCCTTCCATTTCAGTGTGATTATGTTATTTATTTGCAACATGGCCAGTGAACCTGTAATTTTTATTTCCCCCATATATATGAGTATAACTGAGACATGGGGAAAATCCCCCTACCAGACTCCTCAGGCTTTTACGTAGACTTGGCTGGAGACAGGACAGTCCTCTGGTAAATGCCACGGAGTAGCAGACCCCCGGGCTCATTACCTTGGCCCCAGTCCACATTCCTAGCCTGGTTCTAAAGGAGCCTAAAGCTGCCCTTGGGTAATGAAACTTGAACACTCAGCAGCCTAAATATTACCACAGGATAAAAAGGGGGAAAATGCCTAGCTGGCTTGCAGTGAGTGGCTAGATAACAGGAAACTCTTGTCAGCACCCTCAAAATGGTTCACTGGCACAAGCCCAACACCAAGCTATATGGAGTATCTGTAGGAAGACTTTAAAGAATCTGTTTCTAGGAGGAGTTCCAGTTCAACCTCCTTTAATTTTTGTAATTCTCTGTGCTTTGACTCTGGATTGTATTTGTTCCCCCAAACAGTCTCTTTTAACATCACATGTGGGTCCAGTTATTCAATAGGAGACTTTCTGAGAGAAATAGAGCCGGCCCTCTTATCCAAACAGAGGTTCAGGTGCAGTGCTGTGCATGCATCTTCCCCACATATTTCATTGCCTGGTCTCTTTTGTTATATCAAAAACATCTCTTTCTGTATAGAAACTTTCTGCTTCCGTTTTCCATCCTATTTTCTCTTTGATCTTGCTGTGAAATCTCTTGGGGAGATACAGCAATCCTCATATCATTGCTAATTAGCAGAAACAACAAGGGATTAACTGTGAAACTCTTATACTATTTGGGAAATGGCCTTCTTAACTCTCACCCTGTTCTGAAATACATTTTATGTTTTCTTAAGAAGATAAGAAAGTCTGTGATCTTTGCTGCTTGTGAAAGTTGAAGAGAACAATGAAAGATGAGTTGATACTAACTTAATTCTGTGCGGGAAGTTTTGGTTTGCTTGTTTGGTTGGGTTTTTCTGTTAGAGAGTAAGATAATAGTGACCCAAAGGAATCATTGTTAATGTTGCTTTTACGGCATAGCAGCTTCCAAAAGGCCACCCCAAACTAAACCAGGGGAACATGGAGTTCCCCTGTAGTTAAGTACCTCATTTATATAGCACGATTCATCCCCAAAGATCTTTGTTCTGTCGGGACTGCCTACATGCCACTGAAGTAAAGCCATTTCTGAGTGGAAACATAGCAACCATCCTCTCTATGTTTGAGGAAGGAAATGAAGGAAAAACCTCTTGGCAAATAAAACTTCAGAGAAAGAAATGCCGGGCACACATGTGAAGGATGTTGGGATTCATGTAACTCTCCCCTCTAAGCTTATTGCCAAAGAGCAAGTGTGGTATGTATTTTAGGAGGGGTTTGAAACATTATTATATATTACTTCATACAGCTAACTCTGGGAAATTTCCAATTAAAATTTTATCGGCATTAGTAAGGAGGTTGTTTATTCTGCTGTTCTTTTCTTCCTTACCCTCACCTTGTGAGTTGCTCACGTTTCCCATTCTCCCAGAAGGGACAGTGAGGGCCATCTTACCAAAATATCGTGTTGGTGTTTTGCTTTTCAGAATGCCATGAAGCCGTTTTTGAGCCAGAGGTTCCAATTCATGTATAAGTAATTTTTTGTCTTTTGAAAAAAGTACTGATTAAATTCTGCTTTTAAAGAAATAAGAAAAGAGCCTTTGGCATAAATGGAGCCCATTCCATAAAATTTTACAGCGTAGAATATCTTTTCCCCGAAATACTAGACATTTCAGGTGACTATTTTTAAGGATCTTGAGAACCAAATGACATAGAAACATAGAAACAAATGACATCACATCATTGTCTTACTGTCAGACTACTCTGGAGGTGCACCTAACATTTGTCTAATATATTCTGAGGTGAGCTCTACTCTTGGCTTAGTTCTAGTGTGTGTGGCTGGTGGGGGGGGCGGTGGAGAATGGGCAGGGAGTGGGGATTGGTGGAGGGGGGAAGGAAGTCTAGAAGAGGAAGAAAGAGGAAAGGAGAGAGTTCATGGGAAGCAGCGGGTCTGCCCTCCCTAAAGACACGAGGCCCTGAAAACTGGTCTAAGCTACGTTGGGGAAGGAGGACTGTCCTAATGAATAGTCAGGTTATAGGCTGTATTGTGATCATTCTTTAAAAGATCCCAGAGTTTTGCTTGTTAAGAATTTACTATATGGTAAGACTAAGCAATTGCTTTCTGAAATTGTATTGTTTCTGAAGTGAAACAGAATTAGATTAATAAAAGCAATGTTATTGATTAAACTTCTTAGCAGAATTAAGAAGAATTTACAAAATGTCCTAATGTTGGCCATACATACTCACACATTTATGAGTGAAGTGATAAAATGTCTGATGTATGGGATTTATTTGTAAATATTCCAGAAAAAAAATGGATGAAGGAGAGAGAAAATAAGATCAGCAAAATGTTGGTAATTTTTAAAGCTGAATGAGGGGTTTATTCTTCTGTTCTACTTTTGGGTATGTTTGCTAAATTTCTGTAATAAGAAATGTTTTTTGTTTTTGTTTTAAGTTTAAAAAAGGAAGGAGAAAAAACTTAAATACAGAAGTTAAAAGAGCATTGCATCTTCCAGGGTATAACAAAAGTAGCTTTTTGTCTGTAACCAGGGTTAGCATTTCACACAGCAGTGGTTGTCAAAGCTTAGGCCTCTGGGCTTTTCCATGGAACCAGGCATTGTCCAGGTCTTAGCACTGTGTGCAGGGAACTGAATCTATTTTCCCTAATGTAATTAATTATAGGAGTGTTTATGCTCTGGGGTAGGGGGCACAATGACTTCCTCTCTTTTCTTTGGGGCATAAGTATGAAAATCAGGAGTAGGGTGGGACACAGGATACTGCTTCCCAGGGGCATTCATTTTGCCCTGATAGGATCCTCCTCTCCCCAACCCCCAGGGACTGCAAAGTTTCCATGGGGCTTTTGCCTAGCTGGAGTGGTCCCCAAAAGGAAAAAAGTTACTTCCTTGGGTAGCTATAGAGTGCCTATTCGTTTTGGCCAGGGAGCAGCAACGAGAGTCACCTGGGGTCCTAGGGGGCGTGTAGCTTTCTTGCTAACATGGAGGCGAGCCTTGGCCAACTCCCCTCGACCACTGGTTGCACCACAGTTAGTTCTGTTAAGCAGAAATAAATTGTAAACTTGTTGACATTTTTGTCCTCTTTACAATGCATTGTTTATTTTTCCATGACTGAGAATTTTGATGCAATTATCACTGAGCTTTCTGACAAAAGGGAAATAGCTGAGGAATTTTGATGAGTTACCGACTTCATTAATCAGAACAAGCATCTCTAGTGACAGGGTTAGAATTACAATGAAGATTAGATAGCAAATTGCTGTTCCACCTAACGTCAATCATTCTCCGTGACAGCAGTGTGATTACACTTCAGGGAAGAGCTTTTCTTGCCAACAAAACGAGGGCAACTCCAGTGCAGGTAATAAATTTAGCAGGGCGAGCTGTCATTTCTTCTCTTGAGTGGAATCCTTAACGTTATCAAGTGATGTCTTACAGAAGATTTTGAGACGAGAAGAGCATTTCCCTTAAAAACTTTCAAATTTCACTTTGTAGTATTTGACTTTATAAATTATTAGAGATAATGTATTTAGGAATAGTTCTTCCCATCGTGATTTTCAGTATTTTACTTACCTGTAGGAAGCCTTAATTTTCACTACCACCACTATGTTAAAGGGATGTGGAAGTTAAAATCCATGACTATATTTGAAAATCCTTCAGAAATAAAACATGGTGCAGAAATAAAGGAACTAGGTAAGAAAGGGAGGGAGGTCAGCCTAGTCATCCAGCTAGTTAAAACATTAAATTCTGAAATAGAACTTATTAAATAGAATGAATTAAATTGTATTCCTCTTCCAACCCGATTGTGCTTTTAAATAATAGTTCTTGTTTCTGAAAGCAAAAGGATAGAGCAGGGTTGTCACTCCCGAGCGTAGTACTGAAGAGGAGAAGCAGGCCTGGGAACAGCAGGGACTCAGCTGGGGGGAGAGGTAATAGAAAGAATAAATAGATCATGACTATGGAAGTATGCCACTTCTCATCCCTTCTAAATAAAAGCAGAGTGCTAGCATCTTCCAGAGAAGACAGGACTGAGAATATTTTCCTTTCCCAAATATTTTCCTCCAAGCACATTTATGGGACTCCTGTTTGCCTGAATAACATTTGCTCTGAATCAAGAATAAGTGGCTATTCTTGGTTCACACTTGTATTTTTTCATTTAAATTTTAATGAGATTGCTCTTTTGAATAGGCAGGAAAAACCGGTAAGTTGATTTCAAGAAAGCAGTTGCTATGAGTCTGTCGCTTTGCTATTACTAACTTCTATGTAGTGAAACTGAATTATAGACCTTTAAAACTGATCATTTTGCTTTCGAAGTCTAAACTTAACTATTTTAAAGAAATATGTTGACTATAGCATTTAGGAGCTCAAATTTTCCCTTCTTAAATTCAGTTATGTTCTAGTGGTGCTCTTGTACCATAGTTAGTTATGTACTGACTTCTTTCTCTTTCGGTATAAAAGCAGTAGAGATTTTGCCCTTCGTTTTTAGGAGACTTTTTGCCTAATAGATTAGGTCATCAGGATCCAGAATGTTTCAGTTTTAGCCTTAGGTGTACCACTAACTTTTCACTCTGTGAATTTAGTCATTAACCCTTGTTAATGACTTGTTACCCAAGTAACATCTCTACTTGAAGTTCAGCTTGGTACGGTAAATCATAATAATATCTGCAGTCTCTCTATTTTGCAATGATGGTCTACAAATTAATAAAATAGTGCATGTAATATTGTGCTTACAGTAATGCCTTGAACTTAATAGACAAGGAATGTAGAAATCCAAGAAGCATGGATTAATAGTGTTATTAATAGTGTTATTATTGTCCAGGTGGATTATGTTTATACTATTTCATCATTAGAAATATTCCAGGAGTTAAAATTAGAGATAGCTGTACATCAAGAGGAGTCTCTTAAATGAATCTGGTAGACAGAGGATATTTTCTTTTGACTATGGCACACAAGTTAACAATATATTTTTTTCATGCTTTATTTTGTGGGTTAGACAGGCAAATAATAAGGCAAAAATTCATCCTGGCCACTATGTGTCTTTGCCTTTTTATGACTGCAGGCATATCCTGTATTCAGCAAATGTCCCTTCCTCCCTCCCTCCCTCTCTTTTCTTCTTCCCTCACTTCCGTGGGATCTAAGGTGAAGGTCTAGACAGTACACCCTCATTTGACATAATGGAAAGGGAATGAGAGCTTTTTAAAGTTTGCCATGGTTTCTCCTAAAAAATAATAATAAAGAAGATTCTGTAATTTGTCTAAATGGTAATAGAACTGAATTCTTGTGTAAGAAAACATTCCTAGCCAAATGGGCTATTTCTAAGAACTCTAACATATGCTCCCTTAGGTTATTAGTCTTTTAATTTATTTGCTCTCTTAATTTTCTTCAGAGTTCCCCAATTTAAACCCAGTGGTGGCTGCTTACTAAATGTTGAAATAGTGAAAGATAAGTGTTGTTACACAGAAAGAAGCCGTAAATAGCAGCTGACCCTGGTAGGGCTAGCAAGTGCTTGAAGCTGGTCATCAGGCACCCCCTCTGTCTCCCACAGAGTCACTTTCTATGAGGTTACTTTCTATTTTATTGCTATCAACACTTGGTACAACTCTCAGATTTGCCATTTCCATTCATGGGACCCAGTCCCTTCTTTCTGGAGGTTCACAGTCTAGTGGAAACCAGTAAACAGGTGGTTATAATGCAGTGTAATGAGTGTTTTGATGGAAAGCAGAGGTTGCTCTGGGAACATAGTGGAAGAACACTTATATTTGGGGAGAGCAGTTGGTAACAGGAGAACTTCCAGAGAGAAATGAGTCCTGAAGTAGTCAGTCAAAGAAAGGGCAGAAAAGGAGGACCAAGAAATTAGTATGAACATAGGAAAGCGTTAAACAGTGTGGTTGATGTAAGGCCAAGAGCGAAAGTTATGTGATGTAGTGGGAACATTAAGTTTACCATGAAGGTAGGAGATGTAGGCAAGGGCTAGATCTCAGAGATTTACTAGGACCATGAGTAAAGTTCTCCTCTAGGGACATCCTTAGGCTCAGTAGAACCTGTCTTACTTGTCAGATGCATGTAGTGGAAGATCCCAAGCATCCTGAGCATCTGGTCTCTCTAGGCACTCATCAAAGCTCTGTCATGGTCAGTGGTGGCACAGCTGAAGCTATTGTTTTAGCTGTCTTGTTTCCAGGGACCGGAGTCCCCCATTCTATCCTCGTGGGATCTTCCATGTTCCTTTGTGCAGGACATCAGCAGCGTTAGTAATAGGAATGAATTACTCAGGTAGTATTTAAACTCCAAGACAAGCTGGCAAGCCTACTGGAAGCAGGTGTTTCAAGCTTTTCAAACGAGTTCCTGAACTCGGGTCTTCGATGTGACTGTTCCTCGGGCTCCCCATCGGACCGATGCCTTACAATGAGAACTAAGTATTGAAGTTTAAGTCATGAGCCCGGGAGTACCTCAGCTGCATGACTTGAATATTTGTCGTCATTATTAGCAGAAAGCAATTATATTTTGCTCCCCTTCCATCAAGACAACAGTTCCTAGCTTTGTTAGAAAAAGTGTGAGGGGGAAATCTGAGGTGACAGCTCTCAGTATCAGATATTAGAGAAACTAGTGCTCATCCGTGGTGATTTTCCACATGTTTCCATTGCAGTGTCAAAAACGGTATTTCTCTGCCTGGCACAAGCTGATCCTTGATCATAGGATTAAGCTGGGAAAAGCTGGGACCCTGTCCAACTGGAAGTTCCAACTGAAGGTCCTGCGGGCCTGGAGAGACTACACAAGATCCCAGAAGTTGGCGCGGGAGACTCAAGCCATGCAGAGTGACCTTAGGGAAGAAAACAGGTACTGTTATTTGTATCATGAAAACCCTGGTGTGTTTAGGACATTTTTCCTCCTGAAGAATTCTGAAATAAACTCTAAAAAGTACGTCATCCATTATAAAATGTGGTAATCCCTGTTTTTCTGTATCACATCCCAAACTAGAAAATTTTAACTGAAAAATGTAAGCAAAAAAAATTTTAATTAAAATATGCTAATGTCCATGCTTTCCTTTTTGATGGAAGCAAGTATTATGCTTTTTCTCTTCTGGTGTCCTAGCATTGCCACCTTGGACCATCTTACAATTCAGAAGACAGAGTTGGGTTTATACACCAGTAATTCTCATTGATAGAAATCCCTGTCTGCACACAGAATGTTAATTAGGGACACAGGGAACATTCATCTAGGAGGGCAGACCTGCCAAGGTGATTTCTCCCACTCCATCTTTTGTTCCACACCTTGTTTAGAGATTTTTGATACCTTTATATCAGCTCCCTCTTAGGCTTGTGAATGACATAGAATTTGTCTTCAAATAAAACTTGCTTTGTCCTATCATCTCAAAATTAAATACATTTTCTTCTTTTCATTTCCAAGTTCAGCTTTGCACCCTTGAACCAAAATCATGGCTTTAAAAGGAACCATTTGTTTATTTGGGGGCGGGGACAGTTTATGTTCTTGTGTGTAATCACTTCTCTCACCGGCTACTCTGTTAGTCATTCAGGGTGAAAGTCGAATGAATGGTGTCTGAAATCATTGTTACGTAGAGGGAAATGGTTCCCCCTATAGTTGTGCAACCCTGTGACAGCATCAGGCCCTGGGGTGGATACACAGGAGCCTAATGCCTGGCCTCACAGTTCTGTGGGGAAGACAAGATCTAGAAATAGGACAGGTGTTGAGCAGCATCATAAACTGCACAGTGCATCCTCTCTGTTGCTGAGAATTTAGCAGAACGAAGTCTCGAAGGGATTGAGGAGGCTCCTACAGCGTGCCAGGAAGGGCTTTATCAGGAAGGTGGGTCATGAGCTGGACTCCGTACCATAAGTAGAACGCTCCTAGGTAGGGATGAGGAGATGAGGTAATGGCATGTAGTGTAGCCATCCAGGTTGGTTGGAAGATCATCAAGTATGTGGTTCTCAAGTTCATCAACCTGTGAAAGGCCTTGAATGCCAAGACAAGGAGTTTAGGGATTCTTTGTTAAATAAAGGTGAATTCTTGACAGATTTTAAGCAGAAGAATGACCTAGTCAATTTCCCTTTCTTTACAGTATGCCAGGGGGAATCTTCAGTTGGGGGGAAAAAGGCAGCATAGAAAACTCTTTCCCATAATTTGTTTCTAAGTTCTCAGGATCCAGTAATTGATATAAGAAATTGGGATGATAGCCTACTGAAAAAGGATTGGCTAGCAGGATTTGCTGGATAAAGGAGGGAAACTGGAGGTGCTATAAAGGGGAAGCAACATGAGTGAGGGCATGAAGGGAGTGGAAATTGAGTGGTAAAGTTAAAAGTGGCCTGTGAAATTTACATGCCAGAAGAAACTTGTAGAAGAAAAATCTGAAGAACTTGAGATTTCATTCCAATTAAACTGTTTAAATATAAAAATCACTAAATGGGGATTTCATAATAGCATGATGTGCCAATTTTTTTAAAGATCTTAGAACTTTTTGTCTCATATCTGTGAATTATTTTCAGGTGTCTATTTTTAAATGTTCAGAAAGGGTACTACATTTTTTTTTAAAGTGCCAGAGTTAGAAAACACATAATAATTTTTTTACTACAAAACTTTAGAGCAAAAAAATCTTAGAGTAGGGAGTCACCTCAAGGATCGTCTAATCCTGCCTGTCATTTTACAGATGTTAGAAGTAAGGTCTGGAGAGAGTAAACGAAGTGAGGTAAGAGTAGCTAATCCACGACGAGAGTCTGGTCTTTTTGATTCTGAGTCAGAGACTTTTTCCTATACCACCCTGCTTCTGTGTAAATGTTAAATTGCATCTAGGTGGTGGTTCCCTAAGACAGCCATATTTTTCAGTTATATGGCAATTTACTTTAGGTGGTTGCAGATGAAAAATAAAGTAGCAATTAATAAATAACAAGTCATGCCAGAAACATATGAGAAGAAAGGAGCTATTAAATACAAACCTCCTTTGTGCTGCTTTCCTGCAAATCCCTGGCTCTCTACATGTTTTTCTTTGTTCTAGAAATTAAGTTGGGTGATTTTGTTCCAAGAAGGTCGGGATATTACAGGTGGGGGGAAAAGCTCAGAGGTAGATACTGTGGGCAGAAACCAAGAAATGTCAGTGGGATTGAGAGTGTCTGGAGAGCCTCTTTTCTGTTTATCAGAGTTTCTCTTAGTACCTCAGGGGACACCAAATATACATTTGTTGAGTATAAGTGAGTGAATGAGTTCATTTGCTTCCTCTCTTGTAATTTAACTTGATAGTGTCTTCAAGCATTTTTTTCTAATAATGAGCTCAAGGAATATAATGGGTTACTCACTGTAGAAACTAAACTCTCACCAGATTGGCAAAACACAGGTCGTTCTGTGGCCTATCTACCTGGACATGGAAGTCATTTGCTGTGCCCATTACTCGGATGTCAGCTGTGTCCTCACCCTCCAGCTCCTGCATCCACGTTTGTTTTTGACACCTGGGGTTTTCCCCTCACTGGCCTGTCCCCTGTGCAAGGGCCAGCTTTCCTGGCTTCTTTCTTCCTTCCTTCCTTCCCTTCTTCCTTTCTTTCTTTCTTTTCTTTTCTTTAATTTTTTTTATTTTCTTTTCTTCCTTTCTTTCTTTCTCTCTCTCTCTCTCTCTCACCCTCCTATTTTTATCTATCTCTTTTCTTTTAAACGTAGTTATGGAAATGTATTATAAAATTTCAATACAATATCGTAATACAATCTCAACATTAACAAATATTCCCAGACCCTGAGAGTTCACTTGCTTAGGTAATACAGCAAAACCCTGGTGTACACACCAAGTTAGGCCCTTTGATGTGATGGTATTGGAATTTGAACTGTATTTTTAATTTGCTTGTTAGCATGTTCACTTTCAAAGCTGCCTTTAGTTCTTCCATTGCTCCTCTCTCCCTTCCTCTCTCAAATTTATGGCCAGCCCTGGATAAAATTAGGAAGAAGTGGGGTTTGTTTTCAGCATCCTGCCCCAGCCCTTCCTGAGCCCCCAATTTCTCAGTTCTTCCCTGAGAAGCATCTCTGTCCTTCCCTTATTAACCTCCACATTGCCTGCAGTCCTGCCCTCTCTTGCACCAGAGCTCTAGGCCTTTCCTGGAATATGCTTTTATCTTTTCCCTTTGTCCCTCAAGCCCCTCGTGCTTTTTTACTGTGATCCTCAGTTGATGTTATCCCTCTCAGGAAACTTGTATTTTCACCGGTGTTGTCTGGAAACAGTGCGCAAAATGTCAGTGATGGGGATTTGAGGATTTGAGGGTCCTGTGGCCAGCCAGTGGACAAACTGGTCCTTTGACATCCCTCAAACCATGACATTCATTTGTTCACTTATTCTTTCATTCTGTTTGATGGAATTTATTCTTTCAGCCAACCAGCTTTACTGACGTTTACTGGGTACTAGACTCTCTCCTAAGTCCAGGGAGGGGGACTTGGAAAAAAGTGTTAAACACTTACCTTCTAGGAGTTTTCAGTCTAAGTGAAGTGAAAAAATGGTACCCAAATACTAAAAATAATTACAACAGAAGGCACCATAAGAAAAATACTTAGGAATGACATAGACTTGGCTATCGTGCATTATAATCCCCCGAGGAGCTTTTTAAAAATAGGAATTCACGGGCCCCATCTTCTGAGAGATACAGAAATGTGGCTAAATAGAAGAGGGCGTTTTTTAATTTGGGGGGAAAAACTGGTAAACCAGCACATAGGCAGCTTGTGGGAGAGCAGGCTGGGGTGAGCCCACATGCTAGCCTAGAGGTGGGGAAGCTGAGTTGAAAATAGACTATCAGATATCCCCATATCCCCACTCCTTGTTTTAGCATTGTTTTGGGCAATCACTTATGGAGCCCCTCTGTGAATCATGTTCAGTGCCCTTCCCTCCATGCTCACCTGGGTATCCAGGCGAGATGCCAGAAACTGCATGGCATCCGAAGCTGGTAAAGCTCCTCATAGGTCTATCAGACAGGCAGGGGGCCCACACTTGCACTGCCTGGCTTGCTTTAAAACACTTTCAGACAGAATTGTTATTAGCTTCCACTCTTTCCCTGGGGGCTGCCTGGTGCATTATTGAATGCATTAGCTTATCCATCCCTGTTCCTGTTCATCCCAAATGCAGCTGTCCACCCCGCTACTGTTTTCGCGTTCTGCGTCAGATTTCGGCACTCAGTCAGATCACGAGTATGTGGTTATTTATTTATCATTTCTCATTTCCTTTTAAAAACTTCAGACACTTTTTAGATATCTGGTGGTCTTGTCCTAAGATAGTGTTATCTTCCATGAGAATTTGTTCTATATATTCAGGGGTGTGTGTGTGGGTGTGTGTGTGTTTTAAATTAGATCTTTAAAAAAAAAAAATCCTGTAGGACAGGCAATGTAGGTTTTGTTTTTTGTTTTTTAGGGTGATACCATTTTTAGGAGGAAACTGAGGCTTAGAAACTTCCAGGCGCTTATCTAGTGTCCCCTGTCTAGTTAGTATTCTTCTGACTTACAGGTTCTAGAACATGCACTTATCACTAAGCGTCATTTGAGGTGTTGATTCTAAACAGCACAGTTCATATTTAAGTTTCTATTTAAACCTTTATATTTTATATTCTTAGGTGTGAGATAGTAGAAAATGCATATTGGTCTCTGCCCCTGGTTTCTGGAACAGAGCTCCTAAAACCCATATAATTTCCTAAATGATAAAGAGTACTAGGAACAGGGCGCCTGGGTGGCTCAGTTGGTTAAGCGACTGCCTTCGGCTCAGGTCATGATCCTGGAGTCCCGGGATCGAGTCCCACATCGGGCTCCCTGCTCAGCAGGGAGTCTGCTTCTCTCTCTGACCCTCTTGGATCTCGTGCACGCTCTCTCTCTCTCTCAAATAAATAAATAAAATCTTTAAAAAAAAAAAAAGAGTACTAGGAACATCTCTTGTTCTAATATCTTTGACCTCTGCTCCTGACACAGAACTCCTGAAACCCTTGTAATTTCCTGAGTGATAGGAGTGTTTTTTGTTCTAATGAGATAGCTCTGGGTTGGCTCCTGGGTGGCTCTTGGATGAGGGTTAGTCACCAGAAAGACCAAGCCATGATCAGAAACTTGGAATTTTTGGCCTTGCCCCCATTCTCTTGAAAAAGGAAAAAGGCTGAAATGGAGTTAACATCAATCATAGCTACATGATGAAGCCTCCATAAAATCCCAAAAGTACAGGGTTCAAGGAACTTCCGGGCAGGCGAACACATCCACATTGACACCCCAAGTACATGGGGACAGAAGCTCTTGTGCTCAGGATCCTCCCATACCTCACTTTATGCATCTCTTCATCTGGCTTTTCATCTGTTTCCTTCATCATGTTCTTTAATAAACTGGTAAACATAAATGTTTCCCTGAGTTCTGTGAGCTACTCTAGCAAATTATCAAACCCAAGGATGGAGTGGTTGGAACCTCTAATCTATAGCCAGTTGATCAGAAGCACAGGTGATAGATAACCTGGGTTTGTGACTAGCATCTGAAGCTGGGCGCGGGGGGAGTGTTATGGGACTGAGCCCTTAACCTGTGGGATCTGACACTGTCTTTGGGGTAGATAGTATCAGAACTGAGTTGAATTCTTGGATACCATGCTGCATGTCCAAGAGTTAGTTGCTTGTTGGTGTGGGGAAGAACCTCCACACATTTGGTAACCATAGTGCCAGAAGTGAGGTGTTCTCTGAAAGGGTAAAGGAGACACACAGGAGACAAACACAGTGGGGAAGAACCAGGTTTTTCCCTGCAGAGGAAGGAGAATGGAGTTTTTCCATTATATTTGGTCTTTAGGGACAGCCTTTCTGTGCGTGCAGTTACATAACTGTGATGATCAATTTATATACTCTTGTCAGAAATTCCCAGATTTCAGCTTGGAAGCATCTTGGGACAGGGTGTTTTCCATAAGGGAACTCTGCCCTTCATTGTATGATTATCTGGGAACTGTGTCTGAAACCATTTCTTTTGGTTAGCATACCTAATTATGTATCAGATTGAGGTTTTAAGAAGTTTGAGTGATTTTTCACTTTCAGAAATATTTATGTTTTTAGTGTCATCTTTTAAAAAGTATGGAAACTAGCTTATTTGGAATATTATCACTTTGCCGAAGTGAACTGCAGAGGAGCAGGAGTAAAACCAGCCTGTGTCTGGATCCCTAGCTTCTGCATTTCTGCTCTTCCATCTCAACGCACAAATGTAGATATCTCCAATACTGTGAAATCCCCTACATAACCACTATAGAGTGGGCCCTAGGCACTATGGTCAACATGCAACTTTTACCTCTTTTCTTACTGTTTAGTCTTTTTGTTATAGTTGCAGAAATATTTTTCTCTTTACCTTTTTATAGCGTCCAAATAATCTCTTCCATAACAGTCGAAACCCTAGTGCTGCTTTTGGCTGTTTATGCTCTAAAAACATGAAATTAACACATCAGGTAAATTTCACACTCCCCCTTCCTGAGCAGATTGATGTAAATTGAATTTCACATTAATCAGACAGAGCAGTATACATCTTCTGTCCAGTGGAAATTTATGATTTTCACTTACTTAAGAAAAGTGCTATAGGCTTTTTATTTGTTTCACTATTTAAACATTGATATTTTTGGAGCTTTTTTCTTACCTGCGTTGCTACCTGATTTGTTATCCTTATCTCCTCTAAAGTTTGTGTTTTGAGGTTATTCAGTCCCATATTAGATAATTTATTTGCATCAAATTAAATTCCATGTATAAATATTTATATTACCACTTATATTGTACTTTTATTACAAAAACTTCAGTTAATCAAGTATTAATTGAGTATCATTAATACAGTAGAGGGAAGCAATTAAATACAATGAAATACACTGTTGGCAGAATTGTTGTTAGTGTTTATTCTAAATTTCACTATTTCAGTTGACTCTACTCCCACTAATTGGTTGTTTCATCCAACTCCTCTGACATAGGTTAAATTCTGTGACTTTAGAGTAGTCTTTTTCAAGCTAAGGGTTTTAACCCATTAATGGGTCCTGAAATCAGGCTCCAGATGAGCTGTATTTTTCAAAGAAATGGAATGGAACAGAAATTCCAGAATGCACCTCTGGTAGTAAGGATAGATCTTGTTTGCTAAAACTTCTGTTTCAATTATATATACTTTTGTTTTATACACACACACTTAAACTTGTATATTGTGTCACAGTGTAACATTTTTCTTACTGTAGGTGCCAGTCAAAAAAGATTTAAGTCACTTAAGCATTTAAGAACTCTAGAAATGTTCTCCTGACTCATTGACTTAAGAACTTTATGATTTTTTTTTTATATATATATATAACCCCAAAGAGTCCATGAGGAGAGTTAACCATTAAGGGATGTTTAACAGAAATGGGTCTGCAAATAGTATTATAGAGAACTTATTTGAGTCGCCTTTACAAAATAAAATCAAGTAGGTGTCTATACAATAGATTTTAAACCTCAAAACTGACCCCTGATGCAATATAATAAGTCCCAAGCTCTACACCTTCTTCAGGGACAGTAATCATCCACTTATAGATAGAACTCAGAGACCTCCACAAAAATGTCTCCTAATGGAGATCCCCTTTGGGAAGGGAATGTAGCAGGTGGTTCCCAGCTCCACTCAGTGATGTCCCCTAACATCATGAAGTTTCCAGGAATCAAAAGGAGCTCTTCCTTACAAAGAGAATGAACCAGACCCTCTACTGGACTGGAAGGGTGTGAATGAGTTCCATGAGAGCAAGTGCCTTGTCTTTGACATGTCTTTTACACGTTTCCAGTGTTCAGGTCTCCTCACAAGGCAGTGCTTCATTCATTCAGTTTAAGGGTTTGATAAATGAATCCTTTTCTTTAGAGATCCTGTCCCTGATCAAGGCCTTCTTTCATAAGATCCACCCTCATGGTTTCATACTGACTTTTTATAAGTCTTATACTTACTGACAGTTCACTTGTTATATCTTGTTCCATTGCCTTTCTCCAAAACCTCTGTCTTCCTTAGATTTGCAAGCATGGCTGAAATCTCCCTCACGCATTCATCCTTTTAAAAGTAGCGATTTATATGCCTATTTCTTTTGCTCCTTCCTCTCCAAAAGCTCTCAGAAACTATTTTGTGGTAATTTAAAAAATGTAATATGCCTCTGTGACATGATAGAACTCTTTCTTCTGAGGTAATCTCTTAAGGTGCCAGCGCCCTCTACAAGCAGACCTTTTGCACCAGGGAATTTGATAAAGCGATTCCATTTAGCTTAAATAGAAGGATATGCTGGATCGAAGATGGAACATTTCTGGGACTCCTTTAGACCTGTGTTTCATTTATATTACCAACAAACAAGCTGTAAATGGCTTCTTTTTAATGGGAAATACTTTGTTGCTTAGAAAACAACAACTGGCCACTGAGTATAACCGGAAACAAGTTCTCCGACACCGCTTTACAGAATGGCAGCGTTGGCACCGTGTGGAGATCCTGAAGAGGGAGCTGGCTCTAACAAAAGAGGAAACTAGGAAGAAAATGAATGAGCTGCTGGAGGCGGCATCACTAGGGAAACTGAGCACAAACGGGTCATCAGGCATCAGTCTACTTGAGGCAGGAACTGTGGTGCATCCGCCTATAAAAAATGGAGAGGTACATTGTTTTTCCTTTGCTCGGGCTTCTGCTTATTGAACAGTAGCGTTTGGGCTCCACACATGTATACAGCCTGGGTTATATTAGCCGCTGTCAGATTGCCTTGCCTGGACTATCTAGAGGATGAAAGCTGTATACAGTGCACAAAGGTTACCTTTCAGTCAGTGTTTATTTTCTTGAACCGAATCTTCATTTTATATATCACATATAATCTTCGGTATACTTGAGACTTGGTAGGGACATAATACAGAGAGGGAATTTAAAACAACTAAGTGAAAGACTCCTTCAGGAACAGTTATATAAAGCATTGTTTATAACTCTTGAACTCCTCTTACTTGATCATCAGACATTTCCTATCTAAATGAGCTTGATTATATATATATATATCACACACATACATTTAGATATACATTCATACACACATATATGTGGGAAATTTTTAAGTTTTTATTTTTCTAGTAAGAAAAATCATATGTGTTAATTATGGTAATTTGATAGGAGAAAATGACAGAGGAAAAAGCAAAGTAGCCTATAATTCCATCATCTGGAGATAACCACAAGTAACATGTTGAATAGCCATATAGTCTTTTCTCTATTCAGGCATATGCAAATTTTTCTCTGTAATATTTTATTTAGCTTTTAAATTTTCTTCAGTCAAGTTATTGAGGATATCTATTTTTTCATAATACATAATGCAGAGAAAGTAGGCCATTTTTTTCTTAATAATATAACTATTCTGTTTTTTTTTAAAGATTTTATTTATTTATTCATGAGAGACAGAGAGAGAGAGAGAGAAGCAGAGGGAGAAGCAGGCTCCCAAGGAGCAGGGAGCCTGATGCGGGACTCGATACCAGGACCCTGGGATCATGACCTGAGCTGAAGGCAGACGCTCAACCATCTGAGCCACCCAGCTGCCCCCTATTCTGTCTTTCTAAAAAAAATTTGCAATTTCACATTATAACATGAGAATTTTCTATGTCACTGAATCTGCTGCAACATTAGTTCCCAACTGACAGTAAACCACAGATCAGACCTGCAGAGTCAGCATTTCTGGTTGTGGGGCACCTGTATTATTTTTTTTTAAGTTTCACAGGTGTACCTGATGAATACCCTGTGATTAAGGACTGCTATTCTGTGCCATCATTTTGTAATGGCTCTCAGATATTCAGTCATGAACCCTAAGCTAGAATCTGTTTACCTCTTTCTGTATTGGTGGACATTTAAGTTGTTTCCAGTTTGTCACTATTGCAAACAGTGCTTCGGTGATCATCCTTGTAACAAAATCTTTGCACACATACACTTTACTTAAATGCTTTACTTAGAATAAATACCTAAAAATAGAATGCAAATTGATTCCTTTCTGGAAGGGTTGTGCCAAAGAAATGCCTGTTTTCCTCCCTGGTTAACACATTTTTTATTGTTGCTAAGTTGATAGGAAAATATTTTCTTCATCTTATTGCTTCAGCATTTGCATTTTTTTATTACTAGTGAGGTTAAACATTTTTTATAATGGCCATTTACATATATATGTATGTGAAAATGGATATAGATAGATATTTAGTGACTTGTCTATTCCTGCCCTTATACATTTTTCTACTTGGTTATATATCTTTTTCTTATTTATAGAAGTTCTTTATATTTTTAAGACTATTGGTGTTTTTATTACTATATATTTTGCAATTTTTTTTTCATTTTTTCATTTGTCTTTTTGGGTAATTTTTGGTGTTTTGGTACTCTACAGAGTTAAGTTTTTATAAAGTGAATCCTATCAGTTTTTGCTTTCATAATTGCACTTGTCATATTTGAAAAGTCCTTTGGAGAAGATCTTCTATCCCCTCACCTTCATCCTAAACCCCTCCACATAATGCTATTGGGTACTTAACTCAGACATGTAAAATTAAATTGGGCACCAGAGGGGCCCCAGTCTTGCTTTTTACCATGATTACTGCCAGCAAGTAGGCTGGTTTTAATTTAAGCCTAGCCCCTCAGCAAAAGGGTATCATGAGGATCCTTATGGGGACTGATGTCCTCTAGGCAATTTATCTACCTTTATGTCAGTTAGATAATTTTGTTTCCATTAAGACAGCAGAGTCTTCTATCTTAAGAAAGAGCTGTCTGAACTTTTTACTTTACAAAGTTACACTGTTACTATCTGTAAATTTTTAAAAAGTCAACAAAGTATTTTTTACTTGCATAAAACAGAAAAATTACTATGTGTATCTAGTGCATATATGTACACACACAATGTATATATATGTGTGTGTATATATATATATGACTCAAGAAATAAAAACCTTTAAATCTCTGAAGTTAACTCTGAAAAGAATTTTATAAAGAAAGGATATTATAAAAAATAGAGCAAGTGAAAATAAAAGGATGTAATGGACTCTCTAGGTTATTAGATAAATCCTAATTTTTTCCAGAGTATAGAGTATAACATGAACAAATATATCTTTAGTTAGATGCCCACTAATTATACAATCATAGGGACTCATGTACCACAAATGCATACATTATTCCTTGAAAATTTTCAAAACTATCAGATAGCTAATAGATGACTTTCGCTAATTATGCCAGACTATTCAGTCCTGTTCTAGTAAGTACAATCTGCACCATTAAGCTTTGTTTCATTCTCTTATTTTCACCTTGAAAAGTTACTGTGATCCAAAAGAAATCTTTTTGCTATACTCAAGGCTTTTACAGTCTTGCTGGGTTAATAATGTACCATTATCACAAAATTTAAAAGGGCCTAAAACATATACCCTGCTTGATGCTAAATTACTTAAGCAGGTGTTCTCATGAATAAATGTCCATTGACATTTCTGAAATAGAAGGTTATTTTTTAGTCTTTAGCATGTCATATATCACATTTTTTACTTGAGCTGAATCTATAGGAAATATTTCCATCATCATGAAAAATATTTTTGAGTACCTTGGAGTGAGAAGCTTCTAGGATACAAATACTTCGTAGTATTTTTCTTCTTGTACCACTGCAGATGGCAGAATCAAAACCTGGTTAGACCTTAGGCCATGGAATCAAACCATTCTAAAAGAGACATTTTAACTATGCATTGTTTTGGCCAGGAAAAGTTTTTCCAATTAAGAATTCTGTTTCCTCCCCCTCTATATAGAACTTAAAATTGAGTATGATACCTCAGTCTATTAAATGAGATCCATTACATGATAAAGCTTTGAAAACTATTAAGCCATATGCTAAAATATAATATTATTGATAATATTCTTATGTAATGCAGATATTTGCCCAGTAATCCTGGGCTTACAGATATTTCCCACAGATAGTCTGGCAATAGTCTGGAGACTGTAAGCTTTAATCCAGGCTTTGATCCTGAGGATGAATGAATGAATGAATGAATGAGTGAATACGTAATTACATACGTACATACCTTGTGATTAATTTATTAGTGGCAAGAGAGGCATTGAGAGAACAGAGCTGTTACTGATTTGTAAAGGTATTTGTTAGTTTCAAACATTCTTGAGGGAGAATATATCCTTCACCACAAAATTCAGAGTTAATTCATGCAGCTTAAAATTCCTGTACTGTGTACCTGGAGTAATCCTGCCTCATTCACAAACCAACTATCCAAATCAGACATTTCTAAGAGCACGGTTTTCTTATTGCACAGTCCTTTAAACAGCTGAGCGTAACATGCTCCTTCTCTCTCAGGTGACTGCCAGGCCGCCTCTGCGGGAAAAGTCTCCCTCAGGGAACCGTGATTGCATGCCCAGCCCCCACCTAGGAAGACCAACAAAGAGCGACTTGCGGGTTCCCCTCCAGCATGTCCCTCTGAACACATCCGACAATAAGCAGCACACGACCAGGGATGTCGAGCCCTCCCAACAGCCTGGAAGCAGCAAGAAGCTCAGAACCACCAGTCAGAAAGCAGAATCCATTTGCATCGGTCATTTCCACAACCGCCATGTCTTCCAGCAACAGTTGATTGAAAAGCAAAAGAAGAAACTTCAGGAACAGCAGAAAACAATTCTGGAGCTGAAGCAAAGCCAACGGCTGGCAGAGGCTCGGTGGGCTGCAGCAGTCACAGATGCCCAGAGCTGCCTGCTATCAAATCCCAGAGGAAAAGAACCCAAGAGAACCTGCCAGGTGCTTCCAAAGTATGTCCACTATATCAGAACATGCTTTGGACTCATGATTTGGGTTTTTTCACCCTGTGGTAGAGAGGCCCCTGAACCTCTTTTGCCCAGCTTCCAGACTCCATGATCTCTCCTTTTCTTTTATTGTATACTTTCAAAACAAAGAAGCCCCCCTACATTGTGATTGGTCTGTGACAGGTACTAACAGTATTTGAGGCAACTGGTTACCTGTGAATTATACACTTAGCATTTGTGTTGTGCTACCTTTGAGGAGCTCTGTTACTATACCAGTAAAAGAGAACAATGCTTACATGCTCTACCTCAATTTCTGGGTTTCTGATTATGTTTAGTTCTGAGAAGCCGGGTTGTACTATGTCAGGTACAAATGGAGCAGCCTCTGGGCTGGCTAATTACCTAGCTTAAATTTATAGTTGTTTTGGATAAAAGTAAACATCTTTGAGGCTAGAATAAGAGTCCAAATTTCTCAGAAGCCACTTACTATGATTTCAGATGTGTTTGAGACATACTCAATACATGTGATAAGGATAAGAAGTGGGTGATAAATACCCATTGATTTGAAGCACTGGTATGGGAGTCAGAGCACCTGACTCATTGCAGACTCCGGCCAGTCACTCAGCCTTTCCATGCCTCATTACACCAGTAAATCGAGTTCGTTTAATACATAGTTATCTTAGAGAGTAAAGATTAACTAAAATGTGTGAAATGCTTTGAGTTTCTCAGGTTCAAGAGCTTTGAACAGAGCTGGTTATTGTTCTGAATTCTTTTCCTTTTTTTTTTTTTAACCCCCAGTTCACCTGTTGCTGCCCCTGAGACTGATGGTAGAGGAAGTGACTCCGCAAATTCTCTGTCTGGACCCAGAAGGAACCCAAGGCAGCTGATGGCATCCCACCCCATACTGAAAGGCAGGCCAGTCTTGGTGGTGGTCTGGGGGTGGTTATCTTCCTTCCTGAAATAGAATATGCTAGGACTGAATCTGGGAAACTCAGGTTTTGAGACTTGGCAGAACCTGGTCAAAGATGGCTGGACATGTGAGGAGTGCAGTGCACTAGAGAGTTCCATGCATTTTTCCTGTTCCTTTTGCCAAACTTTTTGGCCTTCCCAAAGAATACCAAAAAAAAAAAAAAAAAAAACAGTGGCTGAAAGGTATATCATTTTGGATTGGTTTGGATTATGAAAAAAAATGGGACAGTTACACAAATGAGAAAACTCTTGAATAGCTGCTAAGGACAAACATTGATCAAGATCACCTATCACTGTACTTCATTAACCTTAAATTATTGATCCATTTATAGCAATCCACATCATTTTATGAGTTGTACCTTGATGATAGGCTTTTAGTAATGAAATCTACAAATCAGACATTTTAATTTAATAACATTTTTGAAGCATGTAGAAATCACTATTTAGGGGCACCCTGGGTGGCTCAGTCGTCAAGTGTCTGCCTTCGGCTCAGGTCATGATCCCAGGGTCCTGGGATCGAGCCCCGAATCGGACTCCCTGCTTGGCGGGAAGCCTGCTTCTCCGAACCCTCCCACTCCCCTGCTTGTGTTCCCTCTCTGTCTGTCTCTCTGTCTGTCAAATAAATAAATGGAAAATCTTTGGGGGAAAAAAAAAAAGAAATCACTTATTTAAACCAAACAATACTATGAGAAGAAAAACATTCGCCATCTAGTGAATCTACTAATTGTTTTTACTGAATACGTAGTCATGCACTGTGCATATATTTGTGTATGGAGGTAGGCACGTTGGCAATTATATTGTGGTTATAAGTCTGATTTTTCACCTTCGGCAAGATTGCTGCCCTTAGAAGTGATGTTATCTGAAGCACGTTATGCCCGAAGTCGATTCCTTTTAATGAAGAAATTAGCAGTCTTTGCGTCGACTCTCTGCCAGGACAGCAGTTTATGCCATCTTTACCTACACTGAGGATGATCAGGAAATGCCCAGTTCAGTGTGGTTATTTTTTAAAAAAGTATTGTTTGACCAAGGAGTTACCATATTTTAGAACTCCCGCTACTTTTCAAGTGGTCTTTAACGATTAACTCTAGAAAAGACAGGAAACACGCTTATTACTGCAGACTCTGCCTCTCAGGGCTCTCACTTTATTTATTTATTTTTTTAAAGTTTTTTTAATTTATTTGTTTGACAGAGAGATACAGCGAGAGAGGGAACACAAGCAGGGGGAGTGGGAGAGGGAGAAGCAGGCCTCCTGCAGAGCGGGGAACCCACTGCGGAGCTCGATCCCAGGACCCTGGGATCGTGACCTGAGCCGAAGACAGACACTTAATGACTGAGCCAGGGCTCTCACTTTAATCCTTTAGTCTATTTCTGCCTCTTCCAAGACAGCCTCACTGCCGCCATCTGTGGCACCCCCTCTCTTCTTTTTTCAGCAATGCAAATACTTAATATCTGTAAGAAATAGCCTGGTGAGTTTTTTGTTTATTAATTCTTGAAACTTGGACTTAAATTTTCTTCTCTATAACATGGCACAAGGAAGCAAAAGTAATTACTGGCTGACTTAGGTGAGCAGAACTTGATACTCCTCCCACCCATTCCCCTCTTCCTGTAAAAGCCCCGACTGATGACAGAGTCATATTTTCAGACCATCTTGCACATTTGCTTCTTTTGGATCGATATTTAATAGACTGTCAAGAACAGGAGTCTGACACTTGAATTTGTTCAGATGCCAGTTCTCCAAATGCCTAGTACAATTCCATTTCCTGCCCATCTGGATATCTATCCAGGCCTTAAAACTAGATTTTAATGTATTCATTGTGACCCTAAACTTTAGTTTGTTGTTGTTGTTGTTGTTACATACACAGACATATGTATAATGACTTAGGAAAAAATAGCAGACTCAATGGGATTTGAAGACTGACTGTACTGTCAAAGTATTTTTTAGATGTAATTAAAGTTTTCTCCATTCATTAAAGAATTACCAAATTAAAATTCTGGTTTTTGGGTTTCAGTAACAAAAGTATCATCGAGGCACATTATCTTATTTAAACCAGTAAACAGTTATTCTAATAGAAAAGTAAAAACAATTTGCCAATTGTTCATCACTGCTGAGGGTAGGATGGTAGGTCTTTAACCCATGGGGGTATATAAATAACATATATATACTTATATATTTATAAATACAACTACAACTTATATTTTTAAAATATAAATTTTATATTTATATATTTATAAACAAATGTTTCTGAAATTGTAAACACTCAACTTGCAAGAAAACCCTAACATTAACACAAAATTTTGCTATAAAATGTGGAGACATTTTCTCTTGCTGTGTTCCTTATATTGTTTATATTGGAACTCTGTTACTATTTTCTAGCCATGGAAGAGAGAGCAGTTCAGCGAGCTGAACGTAGGCGGATCTTGGCAGAGAGGAAGAAGAAACAAGAAGAGGAGAAATTGGTAAATCAAGAATGAAATCTGAGGCAAGAAGAAGGATTTATATAGGTCTTTATTAAAAGAAATGAAGCTTAGGGGTTCATGGGTGGTTCAGTCGGTTAAGCGTCCAACTCTTGATTTTGGCTCAGGTCATGATCTCAGGGTCATGAGATCGCGAGCCCTGCATCAGGCTCCCCGCTGGGCATGGAGCCTGCTTAAGATTCTCTCTCTCTCTCTCTGTCTCTCCCCCACTCTGCCTCTCCGCCCCCCCCCCCAAAAAAATGAAGCCTAGCTTAAGTGTCTTGAGACAATCAAGCTAGATCAACTTCAGAAATAGCTTTTTATCCACTGGCCTGAACTCTGGAAATTTTAGGAAGAGAAAGAGAGAAAACAGTAACACTATTACTATAGCAAGACGGAAATGTTATAAAAGTTGATGGGAGCCAGCAGTGAGGAAGATTTACACATTTAGATTTAAATGTTCAACCTGATAAGTTGCAAAGGTGAGTAGTTCTTGCACGGTTTTGACCTAGACTGTCAAAAACAAATTTTATTATCTATTAAGAAAAAATAAACAGTTCCAGCAGTTTGGGGTTTTTTTGTGTGTGAAATGAAAGAAAAAATTTTTCCTACGCTCTGTGGAGTTTGGACTTAGTATTTCCCAGGTAAAAATAACTAAAAAGGAATCATTATTTGATGAAAAATTAATGTTCCTTTCTTGCTCAGTATCACCTTCCCAAGTAGAAGAGGATTCTTTCGGAGAAACTTAAGTTACACAACTGACCACCTGTTGGTTGGATTTTCTACTTTTATCAGGAAGTATTGGCTTCTTTTAGAGACAGGACAGGCACTCTTGGTAGATACTTGACTTTCCTCAACGTAAAAAATCTTCCATACAAACATAGTGTTCTTACTTTTTCCTGACTCTCATCTTGACAGGCCCAGTTAAAGGCCCAAGAGGAGGAGCGTCAGAAAAGGGAAGCAGAAGAAAAGGAGGCTCAGCTTAAGAAAAAACGAGAAGAGAAGAGACTGCAGAAAATGGTTCGTAGAGTCTGTTTGGTCGGTCACCTGCTTAAAGCCTATTGGGTGCAGTACTGTGGCCCTGTGCACCTTCTCCATTCCCGAACTTCCCTCCAGAACACTCTTTTCGCACCTCCACCCTTTCACCCACTTTAGTGAAAACCTGCGCATTCTTCAGATCATAGCTCAACATGGCTTCTCCCAGATGAGCCTTTCTTGCCTTGTACACTCTCTTCTCCACCCAAGGTTAGGTTACGTTCCCCTTTGTGGATTCTGAAATATATTTCCTTCAAAGCATTACCAGGGCTTATAATTATGCATATGTTTTGTGGTTGTCTTATTGATTTCAGCATCTCCAACTAAACTGGAATCTCCTTGAGAATAAAGGGAGCAGTCTGGTGTTGCTCACTGTTGTATTGATGAGCAGTGTCCCTGACATATAATAGGAGCTCAGCAAGCATGTTGAATGAGTGAGTAAGTGAATGAACAAATAAAGTAACAAATGGAAGAAAACAGCACCCAAGAAATAAGAGATAAAATTCTTACTTTCAAGGTTATTGCATTCTAGTTGGAAAGATAAGGCCTAAATATGCACACCTGTCAGACAATATAGTACAACACATGTTGTCTTGTGCCCCAAAGAACGAAGAAGGAGCACCTGGGTGGTTCAGTCAGTTAAGCATCCAATTCTTGATCGCAGCTCAGGTCTTGATCTCAGGTCATGAGTTCAAACCCTGCATTGGGCTCCATGCTGGGTGCAGAGCCTACTTAACAAAAAACAAAAAACAAAAAAAAACCAAAGGAGATCAAGAGAGCCATAGAAGGCAAGACCTATAAAGATTGAGGGGATAGTAGAGACATTTTCATAGAAAAGAGATTTGAATTAGAAATTGTATTAGGATTCTACAGAGAAACAGAACCAATAAGTTGTATGTTTAGGAAGAGATTTATTACAGGGAATTGGCTCATATGATAATAGAGGCTGAAAAGTCCCACAGTCTGCCATCTGCAAGCCCAGAGACCCAGGAAAGCCAGCAATGTAATTCCCGTCCTCATCTGAATGTATGCTATAAACTCTAGTTCAAGGGCAGAAGACCGATGGCCCAGCTCAAACAGGCAGGCAGAAAGGAAAAGGGGGCAGATTCCTCCTTCTGGTTTTTAATTTTTTTGGGGGGTTTTTTGGTCCTAGTTAGCTCTCAAGGAATTGGATGATAACCACCCACATTTGGGAGGGCAGTCCCACAGGCTCCATGGATTCAAATGCTAATCTCCTCCCAAAACACATTCACAGATACACCCATAAATCCAGGCACCCTGTGGCACATTCAAGTTGGCACATAAAATTAACCATCACAAGTCTACCCCTTATCAACTTGGCACCCATACACATCTCCTTAAACCATACTTAATCTCCAAATAAAGACAAGATCATAATTCTGCTTAACATGATTCAACTATCCTGCATACAACCAAAAACGTACTAACCCCTTCCACAGAAGAGAAGATAAAGTCCTTGAATGATGTTTACTCTTCTCATTGATATTCTATGACTTAAATACTCTGATGTGAAATTAAAAATACTTAAACACAATGATACAAAGTCAATACATCTTATATTACTATTCATTGTGGAACATTTGAGAACTACAAAAAAAGTGAAAAAATATGAGCTCAGCAATAAGAGGTAACTAAATATCTTAGTATATTTACTTCTTTTTCTCTAAGCATCTCTTAATAGATTGATAATTTGCCGGGGGGGAGGTATATATAGTTTTTAATCTGCTTTTTTTGCGTTTAAGAGTCTCTCATCAGTATTTTCACTTACCATTAAGAATTCTTCAAAACCTTTTTATTTATATGTTGAAGGTAAATTTTTTCTTTTTTTTTTAAGTTTTTATGTAAATTCCAGCTAACATACAGTGTAATAATTAGTTTCGAGTGTAGAATTTAGTGATTCATCACTTACATACGGTACCTAGTGCTCATCACAAGTGCCTTCCTTAATACTCATTATTTTTTTAAAAATCAACTTTTTGTTTTGGTTTACTTAGGTTTATAAAGAAGTTGCGAAGGTAGTACTGGGAGTTTTCGTATACCCATCACTCAGTTTCAGTTTCTCCTTAATATTATCACCTTACATTACCATGGTGCATTTGTCAAAACGAAGAAACCAACATTAAGACCAGACTTGATTCAGATTTCACCAGTTTTTCAGTTTTTCTGACTCCTCACTGTGTCTTGTCATGGTGGAAGGAGGTAGGGAGCTTCATAGGGTCTCTTTTATGACAGCACATCCCATTCATGAGGGCTCCACCCTCATGACCTAATCACCTCCCAAAGGCCCCACTTCCTAACACTATCACACAGGCATTAGGATTGGGCGGGGCGGGGGGGGGGACCCACGACGCGTATTCAAACCATAGCACATAATCTTTCCTTGTTTTTTATAGCCTTGGTAATTTTGAGAGGAGTACCTATAAGGTATTTTGTAGAATGTTCCTCAATTTGGGTTGGTCTGATGTTTTTCTTAAATTCTTCTGGGGTTATGGTCTTTGTTTTAAGAATGCTACCTAGATGAAGGGCCCTCCTAATCTCATCACAGCAGGGGCTACATTAAATTAAGATGACTTGTATGGTGACTAACGTAACATAATAAAATAAGGTAAAAAATAAATAAAAAGATGACTTATCTCTGGTGATACTTTGATGACTTGTGTAAGGCAGTGTTTGACACATTTCTCCACTGTGAAGTTACTGTTTTTCCCTTTTCATACTCTATTCTTTGGAGGCGTTTCATTAAGTCTGGTCCACTCCCAGGGTAGGGAGGAGTGGAAATTAAGCTCTGTCTCCTGAAGGGACAGGTGTCTACACATATTATTTGGGATTCTTCTGTGAGGAAGATTTATTTTTCTTTCTCCGTTGTTTATTTATTTAATCATTTACATCAGGATGGACTCATGAATATTTATTTTATACTCTGAGTTCTAAAAAATATTATTTATTTCGTGGCTCAAGTTCTTCCCACTTTGGCTATGGGTTGCTCTTTAACGTTGGCTCCTGTGTCCCTCTGACATGCCTTCATCCTTTTTTGGTTTTGGGATGTTTTAGTTTCCAACACTGTTCTTGTATTTTCACTACCCTAACCAAGATGCCCTGGTTCTAAATGGTATTTGGAAAGCGAGATCTGGGCAGTGAGTGTACTCATTGCTTCTGGGATGTCATTAATTCTAACACCTCGGCAGAGAGAGCTTAGTAATATACATATGTATACTAAACCATGTACACACCTATCCATAGTTATTTCTGTATCTATCCATCTGAGTAAACATTAGTATGAACATGAGTTCATACTAATATCTCTGGCTCTAATCCCACATCAGATGATTTATTTTTCCCTTCCCTTCTTGCTTATCTGTAAGTTCCCTATTTGACAGTGTAAGATCTAGTTCCCACAATTCACCATCCACTTACCTAAGTCGTTCAGCTCCTGTATACATGTAAAGCAAGTTCAGAACTGTACCCCCATGAAAAAATTTACCACCTGGAGTACAGTATTTATACAGTTTCTTTTGCTCTTAACCTTACAGTTTTCAATTAAAATTTGGTTTTCTAGGTCAGCTTCTATTTTTCCCACCTCCTTGCATCATTTGTAATAAGTTTATTTCTTTTGCATATAGACGTTCAGTTGTTTCAGTATCATTTGTTGAAAAGGCTATCTTTTCTCCATTGAAATGCCTTTATACCTTTGTCAAAAATGAGTTGACTGTATTTGTGTGGATCTGTTTCTGGATCTCTTTTCTGTTCTTTTATTCTTTATGTATATTCCTTAGCCACTACCACCTGCCTTTGATTGCTGTACCTTTATAGTAAATCTTGAAATTGGGCAATGTGAATCCTTCTACTTTATTCTTTTTCAGAATGATTTGGCTATTCTGTTTTCTTTGCCTTTTTATATAAGTTTTAAACTTATCCTGTCAATGTGTACAAAAAAAAAATGCCTAGATTTTGATTGGGATCATATTGAATCTACAGATCAAATTGGAGAATTAACAACTTTGTTAACAACATTGTTTCTTTAATCTATGAGCATGGTATATCTCCCCATTTATTTAGATCTTTGTTTCATGAGTGTTTTATAGCTCTTCACATATCTTATATATGTTTTGTTAGATTTATACCTACATACTTCTTTTTTGGTGCTATGATAAATGATGCTTTTTTTAAATTTCAAATTCAGTTTTTTCATTGCTGGTATATAGAACACAGTCCATTTTTTGTATGTTAACCTTGTATCCTGCAACCTTGCTAAACTCACTTATTAGTTCTAGGCATTTTTTTGTAGATTCTTTGGAATTTTCTACAAGTTCTCTGCCAATAAAGGCAGTTTTATTTCTTCCTTTCTGATCCATATGCCTTTTATTTTTCTTGCCTTATTGAACTAGCTAGGAATTCCAGTGCAAGGTTGAATAGGAGTAGTGAGAGAAGACATCCTTGCCTTGTTCCAGATCTCGGGGAAGTTTCAGTCTCTCATCTTTACTGTCATATATGTCCTGTATTTTACTTTTATATATAATATAAATACCCAATACCTTCTTACTTTTATTGTTTTAAACAATTGTGTTTTAATGTGACTAAAAATAAGCTGGAGGCACCTGGGTGGCTCATTCAGTTAAGCATCCAGCTCTTGATTTCGGCTCAGGTCATGATTTCAGAGTCATGAGATTGAGCCCTGTGTGGGGTTCCATGCTGGGTATGGAGCCTGCTTAAGATTCTCTCTCCCTCAAATAAATAAATAAATCTTTAAAAAAAAAAGATTATAGTTTTTCATTTCTTTCATTTCTGATGCTCTTTATTTCTTTGTGTAGATCTAAGATTGTAACCTATATCATATTCCCTCTGCCTGAAAAACTGCCTTTAACATTTCTTGTAGGATAGGTCTGCTGGTAGTGAATTCTCTTAGTTTTCATTTGTCTGAGAAAGGTTTTGTTTCTCCTTCACTTTTTTTTTTTTTTTTTTTTTTTTTAAGAGAGAGCACATGAGCAGGGCAGGGAGAGAGGGAGAAAGAGAACCAACTTAACCAACTGAGCCACCCAGGTGCCCCTCTCCTTCACTTTGGAAGGTATTTTCACTGGATATAGAATTCTGGGTTGATAGTTTTTCTTTCAACACTTTACCTATGTCATTCTGTTGTCTTCTTGCTTACCTGGTTTCTGACAAGTTTGCTGTAATTCTTATCTTTGTTCCTTTATTGTAGATGTCTTACTTGGGTTGCCAGTTCTGTAGACTGGACATCTGGGATCAGGGTGCCAGCATGGTTGGTTTCTGGTGAAGGCTCTAGTCCTGGTTTATAGATGGCCACCTTCTCACTGTGTCCTCCCATGACCTCTGCTAGTGAGAAAGGGAGTACATGAGCTCTCTGGTGAGTTAAAAGTATACTAATTTCACTTTTAGGACCTATTTCACCTTAATTACTTCCTTAGAGGCCCCATGTCCAAAAATAGTCACGCTGATTGTTAGGACTTCAACATATGAATCCAGAGGGGGTTATAAACATTCAGTCTATAACAGTAGGTAAGGTGGGTTCTTTTCCCTCAGCTGCCTTCAAGACTTTTTCTCTCTTTGGTTTTTAGCAGTTTGAATATGATATGCCCAAATGTGATTTCTTTGTTTTTTTTCCCTGCTTGGTGGTCTCTAAGTTTCTTAGATATGTGGCTTTGTATCTGTCAGTAATTTTGGAATATGTTTACCCATTATTTCTTCAAATATTTCGCCCGTCCCATTCTTTTTCTTCTCCTTCTGGGATTCCTGTTGCAATGCTTGCATTACACTGTTTAATACTATCCCACAGCTCTTGGATGCTCTGTTATGTTTTTCATTCTTTTTTCTCTTTGCCTTTCAGTTTGTATAATTTCTACTAATTCAACTTCAAGTTACCTGATTCTTTCCTTGTCTCTGTCAAGTCTAGTGATGAGCCCTTTGAAGGCTTTCTTCATATGTTGTTACATGGTTTTTTATTTTTTAGCATTTTCATTTGACTCTATTATAGTTTCCATATCGCTGTTAAAATTATGTGTCTGATCTTGAATGATGATTACCTTGCCCATTAGAGCCTTTAATGTTATTATAAGTTATTTAAAAATTAAAATTCCCTCTCTGTAGTTCCAAAATCTGTCATATCTGAGTCTTGTTGTAAAGATTGATTTATCTTTTTAGACTGTGTTTATTGCTTATCTTTTGGTATGTCTTTGTTGTTGCTGTTGTTGTTGAAAGCCAGGCTTGTTGTACAGGGCAATAGAAACTGAGATAAACAGGCCTTTTGTGTGGAGACTTGTGTTAATCTAGCCAGGAGTTGGACTACATTTCAAGTTTGTTGTTGCCATGGTTACCATTGATGAGGTTTGCTATTACTATGAGCACCATAGACTTCAGTTTACACTAGCAACTTTGTTTTTGTCTCCTTTTTTTGGCTTCAGGTCTTCCCTTTGTGCTGTTCCCCAGAGTGAGTCTATCTCTTTTGCAGGTCTCTCACTTGTACTCCACTGTTATGACTGGGGGTTTGTTTGTTTGCATGCTGGTGGGGTGTGGATGAGGGGAAGCCCTCTATAACAATCTTATTAAATCTCAGTCTTTGGAGTGCACAGTATTGGGCAGTCAGAAGAATATCTGCTCCTACTCCTCTGTTCCCATCTTTTAGTATCCACTGGCTCAGTCTTTAAACCTTAAAGTCCTTCCCTCTGTAAAGGGAAGCCCTTCCCCCCAGCTGCAGTAGCATTCCACTAGTGTCCTCAGGTGGGGCCACTTACAGATGAAGGCTTTTATTTTCCAAGGGAGAATGGTCTGGGCAGATTTTACAGTGGTTTCTGTTCCTCTCCACCAGCCAGAACCGTGGTAGGAACTTTATCTGGATTCTCCCTGATCCTCTCTGTGAGAGCCTGCAAAAAGGTGGGAACTCTATGGAGTTCCTAGAGCAAAAGCCTGCAAAAAGGCAGGAACGTCCCTATGACTATGACCCCCAGATAAAATACAACTTCAGTCCATAACAGTAGACAAAAAGACTTTATCACATAGACTAGTTTCCATTTAGTAAATGTACACATTGATGGTGTTTGAGCTTTTTTGCAAGCGCTTCAGATCTAAAATGCACTTGGTGGGGTGCCTGGGTGTCTCAGTCGGTTGAGTGTCCCAACCTTTGGTTTCAGCTCAGGTCATGATCTTGGGGTCATGAGATCGAGCCTCACATCAGGCTCTATGCTGGACATGGAGCCTGCTTAAGATTCTCTCTCTCTGGGGCACCTGGGTGGCTCAGTCATTTAAGTGCCTGCCTTCGACTCAGGTCATGATCCCAGGGTCTTGGGATCAAGCCCCACATCGGGCTCCCTGATCGGCAGGGAGCCTGCTTCTCCCTCTCCCTCTGCCTGCCGCTCCCACTGCTTATTGCTCACTTGCTCCCTCTCTCTCTCTTTCTGTCAAATAAATAATCTTAAAAAAATTTTTTTAAAAAAGATTCTCTCCCTCTGCCTTACCCCACCCTATCCACCACATGCATGTGCTCTCTCTCTCAGAAAACAAAAATGCACTTGGCAGTTGTCTCCTTTGCTTCTGGACAATCATGCTCCACATAGTGTATTTCTCCACCCAGTTTATCATCAGGTCATTTTGCACCTGATGTATCATATTCTGCACAGGCGATTTTTTACCTCCTTGTATACTTTATATAGCCATTCCCAGTAAGCAGTCACCAAGGCCATGGCAGAATTATTCCTCTGGACATCAAAAAGATAACAACACTTCTGAGCCAGTACCTGCTATGACTTCTCTGAATAGTCACATCCTGGATGTGTTTGATGGGAGCCTGCTTCACCTCTTCTAGTTGGGCATTTTTTTTACTCATTAAGTTTATTAGTTTATGGTGTGCAGTACCATATTTTCTAATTATATAGATGAGGTGCCGATATGGTAGAGAAGTTCTCTAGGGCAATCACATGAATTTCTTTGGATAGAAAATGCAAGATAAGTCCTTTGACATGTTTTAGGATAAGAGAACTGGAGGAATTTCTCAGGGATGAGCCCATGACAGATTTGTCCTCCATATTCAGGAAGTGGTTCAGGGTTAAGACATGGCTGCCCTCTATGATCCTTGTTACCGACAATTCCCCTGGACCTAGAAGTGCTGCATTCTTCGGGGGGGGGGGGCACTCTAGCCGTGGCAGGAAGTACCACCTGGGACAGCATGGTCACTGATGTGCAAGTGTGTTTTAGTGTTCCTGTGGCCCTGACAGGATAGCCTCTCTGATGTAGCAGTATGATGGCCTCACGCAATGACCTTTTGAAAATAAAAATCTAAACTCCTCTTAAATCCCATTGCTCAGTGGGGAGCCTGCTTTCCTGTCCCTCTGCCGCTCCCCCTGCTTGTGCTCTCTCTCACTCTCTCTCTGTCAAGTAAGTAGATAAAATCTTATATATTTATAATATATATATTTATATATATATATAAAATGCTGTGTAATACAAAATTTTGGCTCAAGCAGATCTCTGTTAAATGTTTTTCTCTTTTTTCATGGAAAAGTAGACTTAAAAAAAGGCTAGTTTTCCCCATTCCATCAGAAAATGGATTTCCTTTGGAGCCTACACCACCAGCCACAGAGTTATAATTCTAGGAAGATAGTTACACTGTAACTTAGGTGTGCATGTGAACAGGGTTGGCCAGCCTGAGGATTTCTCCAAAGGCTTATTATCTGTGTTAGATTCCTGTCTGTAAGTCACAACTGCTGTCTCAGTGCTACCGGAACATTTCAATGGATGTGAAAATAGCTACTTTCTGTTTTCACCCCCCACATAACCCTCAGCTGTACTTGTTATTCATAAGAAAATTCTTGTAAATAATTTTTATTTCTGGCCGTCCAGTTCAACATCTCAGGTGTCTGAAAGGAAGATTACAAAGATAATTTGGGGTTAGTGCTTTAGAGAATGTGCACATTTCATCTTGAGGAATTTGTACTGAAACAGGTAGTTTGGATTGGAAGATCAGGGTAAATCTCCCTTCCATAGTAGAAATGTTCCACTGTGTGCTCTCATTTTTTTCTCACAGAATACTCAGCAATTAAGTAGCTTGTCAGAATCAGCCAATTCACCACACTTTTCCTGAAGTGAAATGGGGAGGTGGGGTGGGGAGAAGCTTAAATGTTTTTGTAATTATACTACATAAATGACAACTATTGTGAAGACAGTCTGAAGTCTTTGCTTTGCTCTTGTGACTTTCATAAGGGGTATCACTTGCTACCACTGACCATTTTTAGGTAATTTTTTTCTCTCACTTTTATTATAGTCTACTTTTATTAAAAATAGAAAAATTAAAAAATCATATCTCTACAGTAAACCATTATGCTTCTGTCATCTTAGCCCCTCAAGGGGTACATTCTTCTTTGAGGAGCATGGGGGCTATCTTTTCTCAGGGTATTACCAGAAATGGCTAATCCTTCTCAGAGGAGGGAGGGCTGCCTAATGATCATCAAATACTTTTAACTTTTTTCTGGACTTATTTTATTTGTTCATCACTTTTAAAAAGAGCACAGTGTAAGAATATTATTCTAGGGCGCCTGGGTGGCTCAGATGGTTAAGCGTCTGCCTTCGGCTCAGGTCATGATCCCAGGATCCTGGGATCGAGTCCCGCATCGGGCTCCCTGCTCCTTGGGAGCCTGCTTCTCCCTCTGCCTCTCTCTCTCTCTCTCTCTCTCTCTCTCTCTCTCATGAATAAATAAATAAAATCTTTAAAAAAAATATTCTAGGCTTTTAATGCAGTATGGAGTATCTTTAAATTTAAATAGGGTTATTCACATATCTCTACTCTATAATCTAAATGAAGGGGCTGTATTGCTATGTTTCCCATAATAATGAGGGAGAAATATTAATTGCTCTCCTAACTAGATACTTTACTTTTGAGTAACATAGTGAGATACAAATCATCTGTGAACAACACTGAATATATCTAAGACTATGTACAGCACTGATTCTTGTAGTACTCATGACCACCTTTTCCTCACCCACTTGGCAGAATTGTTTCCTTTAATGCTCCAGAGTTCTGTGACCATGATTAGCACACTGTTTAGTGGTTATATGTTCAAAATTAAGTTAATTAGCTATTTGTTGATATGAAATTCATTAGTGTTTTGGTCATGGCACTTTTACTTATTTTTTCAGTTCTTCTGAGGTATAATTTACAAAACTGTAAGGTACTTAAAATGTACAGTAGGATGGATGCTGGGAAGGTGGCAGAGTAGGACGTCCCTGGGCTCACCTCTTGCCACGTGGCCGCCTAGAGAGCACCCACATCGGCATAAATAACCCAGAAAGCAGCCCCAAAACTGGCAGAACAGACTCTCCACAGCCCAGCATAGCCAAGAGGCCACAGCGAAGCAGATCCACCCCCTCCGATCGCTCTTGGCAAGATCCCATCAAAGCGGTGCCACAAGCCTGGCAGTGGGTGCGCGGCCCAGACGAGGGTCAGCACCGCTCCAGAGTGAGTCCTGCCCCAGGGAGAGGGAAGATAACACACACCCGTCTGACTGTGACCCCAGCGGTGGGCTGGGGCCAGGCAGCTGGTCTGTCTGCAGGCCCCACCCACCACCAAAAGCTTCTCAGGGGACAACACAGGGAACGTGCCTGCAGTTTGATGCTACTGCATCTCTGGCAAACACCTGGTTTGACTCAACTCAAGCCCAAGGCAGCCCCGGCCGGACCGGCCCACTAACACCACGGGGACCAGACTCTGCCCACAACAGGCAGAGAGCCATCACAGGCTGGACTGAAGGTAAACACATCCCAGCCACAACGGTAGGACACCCCTGGAGCAACACATGTATAGGAGACACCCCCTGCAGCACCACTTTCTGGTGAAAAGGAGACATTGCGCTACAGGACCTCTTCTTCATAAGCCACTACTTTCAAGTGCAGTTGACATAGCTGACTTTCCTAACACAGAGAAACAGACACAGCAATAGACAGAATGAGGAGACAGAGGAATATGTCCCAAATGAAAGAGTGGAAAAAAATCAGAGCAGTAGACCTAAGTGAAATGGAGATAAGTAATATGTCTGATAGAGAATTTAAAGTAATGCTCATAAAGATACTCACTGGACTTGAGAAAAGAGTGCAGAACCTCCATGAGACCCTCCACCAAGAGATAGGAGATGTAAAAAAGGAACCAGTTAGAGCTACTGGACTCACTAAATGGAAATAAAAATAGACCACCTGGAATAAATAGCAAACAAGAGGAAGTAGAGGAACGGATCAGCCACCTGGAGGACAGAGTAATGGGAAGTAATCAAGATGAGCAGGTGAGAGGGGAAAAAAAATACACAAAATGAGAATAGACCCAGGGAACTCAGCGACACTGTCAAGCATAACAGTCGCATGATACGGATCCCAGAAGGAGAAGAGCGGGAAAAGGGAGAAGAAGATTTGTCTGAAGAAATAATAGCTAAAAACTTCCTGAATCTGGGGAAGGAAAGAGAAATCCAGATCCAGGAGGCACAGAGAGCCCCCAACACAACCAACCCAAAGAGGTCTGCACCAAGACACAAAGTAAATAAGATGGCCAAAAGTAGTGAGAGAGAATTTTAAAAGCAGCAAGGGGAAGGAAAGCAGTGATATACAAGGGAAACCCCATATGGCTGTCAGTGGGTTTTTCAGCAGAAACTCTACAGGCCAGAAGGGAGCGGCATGATCAATTCCAACTGCTAAAAGGAAAAAATCTACAGCCAAGAATACTCTATCCAGCAAGGCTTTCATTTAGAATAGAAGGAGAGATAGAGTTTCCCAGAAAAACAAAAGTTAAAAGCAAAACCAGCCACATCCGTGTCACACATGCCATCGGCCTTTGGGTCCCAAATTCACAGTCCAGCTGCCCTCCTGCCCGAGTCAGCATGCCCAATGCCGAGTCAACATGCCTTCACCTCAGATTGCCAGGGGCTCAGACTGACACTCTTCCCCACAAATTCCAGCCCCTGTGCTCAAGTTTGTGCACAGAAGTGGGCTTAATTATAACAGCAGAATGAAGCAACCCAAACAGTGACACTATTTCTGTGGACTATAGAATGGATAAAAGGTGTGTGCTAGGCTGAGAACATCTCCAGCACGCACATCAAAGAACAATACATACAGCATGATTCTGGTTAGTAAAAAAAAAAAAAGAAAGCAAAAAACCTGGAAAGAATAAAACAAGATGAAATCAGAGAGGAGACAAACCAAAAGAGACTCTGAAGCATAGGAAAGAAACTGAGGGTTGCTGGAGGGGAGGTGGGTGGGAGGGATGGAGTAACTGGGTGATGGGCATGAAGGAGGGCACATGATGGAATGAGCACTGGGTGTTCTATGCAACTGATCACTGAACTCTACCTCTGAAACTAATAATACACTATATGTTAATTAATTGAATTTAAATTAAAGGAACCACCCCCCCCCGCCAAAAAAATGTACAATAGGATGATTTGATGTACTTATACATTGTAAAAGGATTCTCACCATTGGGTTAACACATCTGTCACACACCTTTTGTGTGTGTTTGTATGTGTGTGTGTGTACACTTAAGTTCTCTCTTAGTAAATTTCAGTTATAAACTATAGTATTAAAAACTACAGCCACCATGTTACACTTTAGGTCCTCAGACTACATTCATCTCACAGCTAAAAGTTTGTACCCTTTTTCCAGGCTCTCCTTATTTCCCCTGCTCCCCTCAACCACTTGCAATCACATTCTACTCTCTGTTTCTAGGAGTTCAACCTTTTTTTTTTTTTTTTTAAATAAAGATTCCACATATAAGTGATACCACCTAGTACTTGTTTTTCTCTGGCTTATTTTACTTGGCATAATGAGCGTGATGTCCTTAGGGTTCATCTATGTTGTCAAAAATGGCAGGATTTCCTTTTTTTAAGGCTAAATAATCTTCCATTGTGTATATATATATATATATATATATATATATATACACACCATATTTTTAAATTCATTTATCCATTGATGGAAACTTAAGTTGTTTCCACATCTTGACTATTGTGAATAATGTTGCAATAAACATGGGAGTGCAGATATCTCTTTAGATAGTGATTTTGTTTCCTATGGCTATATACTCAGAACTGGGATTGTTGGATAATATGGTAGTTCCATTTTTAATTTCTTGAGGAACCTCCATACCGTTTTCCATAGGGGATGCACCAGTTTACATTCCCAACAGCAGTGCACAAGGGCTCCCTTTTCTCCACATTCTTGCCATTTATTTCTTGTCTTTTTGATAATAGCCATTCTAACAGTTGTCAGGTGATAGATATCTCATTGCACTTCTCTGATGATTAGTGATATTGAGTAGCTTTTCCTGTACCTGTTGACCATTTGTATGTCTTCTTTAGAAAAACATCTATTCAGGTTCTTTACCCATTTTTTAAATGCGTTATTTGGGGGTTTTTTGCTGTTGAGTTGTATAGGTTCCTTGTATATCTTAGGTATTAACCCTTTATCAGATATGTGGTTTTTGCAAATATTTTGTTCCATTCCGTAGATTACCTTTTCATTTTGTTGATGGTTTTCTTTGCTGTGCGGAAGCTTTTTAGTTTGAAGTAATCCCACTTATTTTTGTTTTGTTGCCTTTTTTTTAAGGTGTTCAATCCAAAAACTCATCGCCAAATCCAGAGTCAAGGAGCTTACCTACTGTGTTTTCTTCTAAGAGTTCTAGTTCCAGATCTTACATTCAAGTCTTTAATCCATTTTTAGTTGCTTTTTATGGATGGTTTAAGATAAAGGTCCAGTTTTATTGTTTTGCAGGAGGCTACGCAGTTTTCCCAGCACCATTTATTGAAGAGACTTTCCCCCTTTGTATATTATTGGCTCCTTTGTTGAAAATTAATTGACCACATATGCATGGGTTTACTTCTGAGCCCTCTATCCTGTTCCATTGATCTGTGTGTCTTTTTTTTTTTTTAATGCCAGTACTACACTGTTTTGCTTACTGTAGCTTTGTGATATAGTTTGAAACCAAGAAATATGATGCCTCCAGCTTTGTTCTTCTTTCTCAGAACTGCTTTGTCTATTCAGGATTTTTCATGGTCCCATACGAATTTTAGGATTGCTTTTTTTATTTCTGTGAAAAACCATCGGAATTTTGATAAGGACTGCAATGAATCTGTAAATTGCTTTGGGTAGTATGGCCATTTTAACAATATTAATTCTTCCAATCCATGAGCACAGTGAGTCTTTCCATTTATTTATTCTGTGAAAAGATTCACAACAGCTGTGTTTTGGTTTTTGAAAAGGAAAGAAAACTTTATTGTTAATATAGAAACCTAATAGGAACAGAAGAGGAAAGAAATCTACACATAGATGAAGGTAATAGTAGGCAAGAAATGAGAATAAGGCAAAGTTACGTCAAATTGGGTATTTACAACATCCAACCCCATTAGCTGGGGAAGCCCCGTGGAAACAGCTAGGCTGGAGTTCCAATTGAGAGGTCTGGGCAGAGCATCCTCCCCTCAGGTGAGACTTCCAACTGACAATATTTACAGGGCACATCACAGAGTTTGAAGTTAAACATTTGTTTGTCTACATGCAATTTGGAGCAAGCTGCATTTCTTTGTTATCATGTTTTTATGTTTTCAAGGAGCCTGGGCTATGTGTGTCTGCCTCCCTGCCTGGATTCTATTCTAGGGAGCCAGTGCAGCCTGGAGCAGGAGGGGATGTGAGACAAGATTTATAGATCTTGGTATCCAGAACAGAAGGGCCAGTTCTGACCTGGAGGCCAGATAATATATTTCAACAGCCAGGCTCCCAAGGTTATTCACACATCACAAGTCTCACAAACAGCATTCCTTAGCCTGCCTACGTATGTGCAGGTCTAGGTGGCTGGTTATGCAGTACAAATCACAGAAAAAAAATCTATCCATATAGGACATTTGTGTCTTCTTCAGTTTCTTTCACCAATATTTTATAGTTTCCAATGTACAGATATTTTACTTCCTTGATTAAATTTTATTCCTAAGTAGTTTTTTCTCTTTAATGCTATTGTAAATGGGATTAATTTCTTAATTTCTCTTTCTAGTAACTCATTATTATGTATAGACGTGCAATTGATTTTGTATACTGCAGTTGTACTAAATTCGTTTATTCTAACAGTTTCTAGTGGAGTCTTTAGGGTTTTTGATATATAATATCACGTCATCTGCAGAGAGAGACAATTTTACTTCTTCCTTTCTAATTTGGATGTCTTTATTTCTTTTTCTTGCCTAATTACTCTGACACTTCCAACACTATTTTGAATAAAATTGGTGGGCATCCTTGTCTTGTTCATAATATTAGAGGAAAATTTTTTCAATGTTGAGTGTGATATTAGCTGTGAGCTTCGCAAGTATGGTCTTTATTATGTTGAGATACGTTCCTTCTATACCCAATTTGTGGAGAGGTTTTATCATGAAAGGATGTTGAATTGTGTCAGATACTTTTTCTGCGTCTATTGAGATGACCATAGGATTTTTATCCTTCATTTTGTAACATGGGAGTATCACAGTGAGTGATTTGTGGATGTTGAACCATCCCTGCATCCCTGGAATAAATCCCACTTGATCATAGTGTATGATCCTTTTAATGTACTGTTTGATTTGCTGATATTTTGTTGAGATTTTTTGCATTTATGTTCATTAGGGATACTGGCCTATAATTTTCTTTTCTTGTGTCCTTGTCTGGCTTTGGCATCAGGGTAATACTGGCCTTGTAAAATGATTTAGGAAGTGTTCCCTTCTCTTATATTTTTTGGAAGAGTTTAAGAAGGATTGGTATTGATTGAAGTATTTGGTAGAATTTACCAGTGAAGCCATCTGTTCTTGGACTTTTCTTTGTTGGAAGGATTATGATTACTTATTCCGTCTCTTTACTAGTAATCGGTCTGTTCAGATTTTCTAATTCTTCATGATTCAGTCTTAGTAAAAGTTGTATGTTTTTAGGAATTTATCCATTTGTAGGTTATTTAAGTTGTTGGTATATAATTGTTCATAGTAGTTTGTTACAATCCTTACTATTTCTGTGTTTTCTCTTTCATTTCCGATTTTATTTGTCTCTTTTTTTCTTAGTCTAGCCACAGGTTTGTCTATTTTATCTTTTAAAAAAGACAGCTCTGAGGTTTTTGGTTTTTTTTTTTTAATCCTTTCTATTGTTCTTCTAGTCTCTATTTCATTTATTTCTGCACTGATCTTTATTTCATTCCTTTTGCTAACTTTGGGCATAGTTTCTTTTTCTAGTATGTTGAGATGTATAGTTAGGCTGTTTGAGATCTTTCATTTTTTCTAATGTAAGTGTTTACTGCTATAAACTTCCCTCTTAAAACTGCTTTTGCTGCATCTCATAAGTTTTGGTATATTTTGTTTCCATTTTCCTTTGCCTGGATGTTTTTTGATTCCCGTTTTGATTTCTTCTTTGACTCATTGGTTGTTTGTAAGCATGCTGTTTAATCTCCACGTATTTGTGTGTTTTCCAGTTTTCCTCTTGTAATTGATTTTTAATTTCATAACACCATGGTTGAAAAAGGTGCTTGATATGATATCAGTTTTTTTCAATTTATTAAGATTTGTTTTGTGGCATATAACATATGATCCATCCTGGAGAATGTTCTATGTACACTTGAGAAAAATGCATATTCTGCTGTTGCTGAATGAAATGTTCTGTATATGTCTGTTAGGTCCATCTGGTCTAACATATAATTTAAGTCCAATGTTTCCATAGTGATTTTCTGTCAGTGTGATCTATCCATTGTTTAAAGTGGGTTATTTAGGTTTCCTACTATTATTGTATTGCTGTCTAGATCTCCCCTGAGAATGTTAGTATTAGCTTTATGTATTTAGGTGATTCAAAATTGGGTGCATAATTTCTTTTTATTAGATGAACTCATTTGATAAATTAGGCAAAGAAAAATATATGCAACTGAGTAAAAAGCACATTCTCATACTACTTGAACACACAGCAGTGGTCAAAAATAATTGTGGAATGGATCCCAAGATTTAAAGCAAAAAACACCCTCTACAGAAAACTTCAGGCTTCTAACTTCACTGAATCCAGTACTAAACATGCTTCCTTATATTCCTCAGCTTCTTGCAAGTCTTTTCCACTCTCTACTAACTGCAAAAGATCAGTACATGTGGCTTCCAACCTGTGCTGGCAATCTGGGATCATTATCCAGGACTCTTGTAGGATCTCTGCCTGCTTTTTAATTGGATAATTTTCACCATCTTCAGCTTTCATTTTTTTAAATCTTTTCTTCTTACTGTTTTGCTTCTTTTTCAGGCATAATTTTTTCTTTGACCAATCGCTTCACCATGCCGGTTTTGATCTTGATCTACCTCATTTGAGGCTTGACCATGACCCATTGAGTACCACAGGAAGGAGGGGTGGAGAGCCAAGGGAACCATGGAGGAAGACCGGTGTATAAATATTTATAATTGTTATATCCTCTTGATGAATTGACCCTTTTATCATGATGTAATGACCTTTTTTTTTTTTTATCTCCTTACAGTTTTTGGCTTAATGTCTACTTTGTCTGATATAAGGCTAGCTACTCCTGCTGTCTTTTGGCTTCCATTTGCATGGAATATCTTTTTTCCATCTCTTCACTTTCAGTCTCTGTGTGTCCTTAAAGTTAAAATGAGCTGCTCATAGGCAGCAGGTTGGGTCCTGGTTTTTTTTCATCCATTCAGCCACTGTATGGCTTTTCATTGGAGAATGTAGTCTGTGTATATTTAAAATAATTAATAGGCGTGGACTTATTGCCATTTTGCTGTTTTCTAGCTCTTTTGTAGTTCCTATATTCCTTTCTTCCTCTCTTGCTTTCTTTGTGATTTAATAATTCTCTGTAGTGTTATGCTTTGATTCCTTTCTCTTAACCCTTTTTTGCTTATTTACTGTAGGTTTATGCTTTGTGGTTACCATGAGGCTTACATAGGGCATCTTGTAGTTTTAACAGTCTGTTTTAAGCTGATAACTTCAAATGTACACAAAACCTCTACATTTTTATACTCCTGCTCCCACAGTTTGTTTGATGTCACAATTTACATCTTTTTTTTTAAGATTTATTTATTTATTTTAGAGAGAGACCGTGAGTGGGAGGGGCAGAGGGAGAGAGAGAGAATCTGAAGCAGACTCTGTGCTAATGTGGAGCCCAACGTGGGACTTGATCTCACAACCCTGAGATCACGACCTGAGCCAAAACCAAGAGTCAGATGCTCAACTGACTGCAGCACCCAGGTGCCCCACAATTTACATCTTTTATAGTGTGCATCCATTAACAAATTATTATTATAGTTATTTTTAATACTTTTGTCTTTTAACCTTTATGCTAGAATTATAAGAGATTCATCTACCACCATCACCATATTATTCTCAAACTATTTATATATACACCTTTACCAGTGAGTTTTATAGTTTCATGTTTTTATGTTACTAGTATCCTTTACTTCAACTTGAAGCCCTTTTATTTTTAAAAGATTTATTTATTTATTAGAGTGCACGAGTGGGGAGTAGGGCAGAAAGAGAGGAGGTGGGGAAGCAGACTCCTGATGAGCAGAGAGCCCACTGTAGGGCTGGATCTCAGGACTCTGAGATCATTACCTGAGGCAAAACCAAGAGTTGGACACCAAGAGTCGACAAAACCAAGAGTCAGCAAAATCAAGAGTCGGACACCTAACTGACTGAGCTGCCCAGGTGCCCCTTGAATTAGTCCTTTTCAGGGTTGGGTATGACATAAGGCTGGTCTAGTGTTAATGAATTCATTTAGCTTTGGTTTGTCTGGAAAATCCTTTTATCTCTCCTTCAATTGTGAAGGACATCTTTGCTGGGTAGAGTATTCTTGTTTGGCAGGCTTTTTCTTCTAGCATTTTGAATATATCATCCCACTCCCTCTGGCCTGCAAGGTTTCTACTGAAAAACTTGTTGATTGTGCTATGGAAGTGCCCTTATATGTAACAAGTTGCTTTTCTCTTGCTGCTTTTATGATTCTCTCCTTGTCTTTAACTTTTGACAGTTTAATTGTCTTTGTGTGTGCCTCTTTAGATTCATTTTGTTTGGTATTCTTTGGGCTTCTTTGATGTGGATGTCTGTTTCTTTCCCCAAGTGTGGGAAGTTTTCAGCCAGTATTTCTTTGAGTAAGCTTTCTGCCCCTTCCTTTCCTCTGCAACCCCTATAATGCATATATTTGTACTCTTGATGGTGTCCCATCAGTCCCTTATGCTATCTTCATTCTTTTTTCCCTAATTGGATGAATTCTCTGCTCTGTCTTTAAGTTGGCTGATCCTTTCTTCTGCCTGATATAGTCTGCTGTTGAACCCCTTTATTGAATGTTTCAGTTCAGTTACTGTATTCTTCAGCTATATAATTTATGTTTGGGGTTGGTTTGTTGTTTTTTTTTTTTTTTTTTTTGTATGTCTTTGGTGAAATTCTGTCTTTGTTCATGCATTGCTCTCCTTACCTCAGTGAGCATCCTTATGATCATGGTTTTGAACTGTCGATTGGGTAAATCATTTATTCCATTAAGATTGGTTTCTGGAGATTCATCTTGTTCCTTTGTTTGGAAGATATTCCCATTTCTCTATTTTTCTTGACTCTTCCTGTTGGTTTCTGCATATTAGATAAAGCAGCCACCTCCTAGTCGTTACAGAGTGGTCTCATGTGGGAGATAAACCTTGTCAGTCAGCCTCGCCCAGGTTCTTGGTTGTCTCTCAAACCTTTGTGATCATCCAATCTGCTTTCCTTGTTCTTAGCGCCCAGTAGTTGAGCTGTACCAACACCTGCCAGTGTTCCAAAGGGGAGAATTTCAGTCAGCACCTAGATGCAAGCCGATTAAAAACTGTACCCTCAGGCAGCAGCTGGGAATGTAGGTAACTAAGCCCCTTCCAGGGAGAAACTATGAGATGTGTTTTGCCTGCTCCCTCTGCACTGAGCCCAGGTATATAGCCACAAGGGGAGAAGGGTGCTCCTACATCCATTTAAAAGTTACTTCTTTGTTATAGTCCTGTAGGACCTGTGAATGTAAGCTCCATTGGCTTTCAGAGCCAGGCAAACCAGGGTCCCATCCCTAAAGTGGTAATCATAAATGTTGGGTGACCAGATTGTGTCCAAGCTCCTTCCAGAGAGATGCTTGTGGTTTGGTTTTATCACTGGAATGAGCTAGAGGGAGAAGGCAGGGGAAGGGTCCATTGGGCACTTCCTTTGGGGAGGACCACAGCCAACCCCTAACGGTGTACTAAATAAGAAGCTGGACCCTCAGGCATTAGCTTATAAAATATACAGTCAAACCGCTTTCAGAGAGACTGGGAGATGGGCATGTTTGTCTGCTCCCTCAGGGATGAGCCCTAGGGGGATAGCCATAGGGAGTGCGCACACATCCATTAAGAACCATTTCTTTGTTTCCTATCGTTTTATGTATCTCATGGACACAAGCCCCAGTGGCTTTCAGAGCCATTCATTTTAGGGGCCCATCCTCTGGGTGGTTGTTTTAAAAGAGGAGGTGCTAGATGTGCAGTCCAAACCCTTCATTCCTCAGAGAGAAGCTCCGAATTGGGAATTCCCTCCCTATTGTATGGTGCTGTGCTAAGGATGGGGTTTCTCTCAAGAGTGTGTTTCAGCCTTTCCTACCCACTTTGATGTGGGTATTTCCCTGATAGGGAAGAGTCACTCAGCTAGTTTCTACATTTCTTTCAGAGGGAGATGCTCCATTGTGTAACTACACATTGAATGCATCCAAGGGAGGAGGGAAGTCCAGGACCTCCTATGTCACCATCTTGGTCCCTCCTCACCATTTTTACTTTTTAATTTTTCCCAGAAAGAACTAGAGAAGCAGAAGAGAATTAAGAGGACCCAGCAGCTGGAAGCAGTAGCCAAAGAACATTATGAAAGGGTGTTGCTAAGAAAAAAAGGCCTGGAGCCTTGGAAGAGATTGAGAATGCAAAGCAAGCAAAACATCCAGGTATAGTGTCACATACTTCCTCCCAAAATTACAAAATGGACTTTTCTTTTTTTTTTTTTTTTTAAGATTTTATTGATTTATTTGACAGAGAGAGAGACAACAAGAAAGGGAAACACAAGCAGGGGGAGCATGAGAGGGAGAAGCAGGTTCCCCGCCGAGCAGGGAGCCCGATGTGAGGTTCGATCCCAGGACCCTGGGATCGTGACCTGAGCCGAAGGCAGATGCTTAACGACTGAGCCACTCAGGTGCCCCAAAATGGACTTTTCAAATGAAATAAATATCCAATTAGGATTTGAGGGTTGTTTGGTGATTTAAAAGCCAAAAATATAAGCTAATTGAGTGTGTATGTATTTCTTTGCTTTGGATAACAGTTCAGATTTGGTCTTCCAAGACAGAGAAAGATTTCTATAACTGGATAGGATGGGAACAAAATGAGTAGATTTTTTATTAAAGACTTTCAAAGTAAGATGAATAGAGGCGTCTCTCAATTTTAGCCATGTTTCTCATAAAAAGGAAATAATTACCATAAAGTATTAGGTTTCTGTTTCAATAAAGCAGCATAACAAACAGCCCTCAAAAATCAGCAGCTTACAATTTAGGCATTTATTTCTTACACATCTATGGGCCAGCTGTGGATTACATTCAGGTCTCTCCACAGCCTCTTTCTGATTTCAGCAGTAATTCGGGCCATGCTTTTCACCTGGCAAATGTCTACAGTGCAACAACTAAACCCAATGATGTAAACCCATACGATACCTCTGCCTGTATCAGGTCCATTGACATTTCATTGGCCAAAGCAAATCACAGATCCAAACTCAGGGTCATTAAGGGAAGGAAAAGGTTCCATCTACTTCATTGGGAGGCATTATGAAATCACATACAAAGAGTAGGGATATATAATCCTATTATAGGGAACAATAACCTACTCTGCCACACAGAGATATATAAAATCAAATAACATGAAACTTCAAACTTACCCAGTACATAGGGCAGGGCATTCTAAACTAAATGATCAGAAGCTCAAAATAGATGAAATGTTATTTTTAGAATTCTGTATAAAAATAAGCACAGTAATCTATTCTAGGTATGACAACTCTTACTTGCACATTTGGCCAGGTTAATATTGAAAAGTAAAACTAGCATTTTGGGTTATGAAAACCAAATAGCGTAAGAGTCCCACTAAATTGAGTAATGCTGCAGATTATACCTCTGGAAACATGACGTAGGCTCCCTGCCTATTCGTTCTTCATTCTTTGTTGTCTTCCTGTTTTTCATACTTTCTTTTTACCTTCCCAAAATGCCCTTCCCATTGTTTTTTCTCTGTCCCTCATTTTTTGTCCTCAGCCTCCTTACCAGTGGTTCTGGAATTACTGAGTATTCCAAACCAGCTGAGGAAGCCCATTTGTGGTGATCAGGCCTGAGGGCAAGAGGATCCATCTGTGCCCCAAGTCATTGCTATTTTGCTGTGGCTTTTTCCTCGTAATGAGAGGGGAGGGCTGACTCTCTAGTCTTCTGAGTGAATGAATCTGGAAATAAAATTTTTGAAATTTGAATTGAAATTTTCCTTACAGTACACTACTACAAAGATCCTTTGCTATTCAACTGAATGCTTCTAGTTTTGTATTATCTGGCTTTTGTATATTTGGGGGGTGGTCATTTATTAATATACAAAGGAAAAGCAGGGAATGGAAAGATTCATTCTTATATTCCTATCAGCTCTTCTTTTTTGGTCCTAGTATTTGACTGAATAAAATTTAAAAAAGGTATAAAATTCTGAAACAAAATTGTATCTATGGGGGAATAACCAAATTAAAATTTTACAATTTCTTTATTAGAATATAAAAATAGAAACAAGAGTTTGAGCTCAAAATGACAACTATAGGCTTTAAGTACAGAAAAACCCAATTAAAATAAAAACAGGAAAACAGATCTGAAACCAGCATTTCCAAGTTTTTCTGTTCATAAAACCTATTTTCTGTTCATCTGGAGAACTTATAAAAATGCACATTCCTAGTCCCACCTCCAGGTATTCTCAGTAGGTCTGAGTTGTTGGCTGGTGTGTGTCAGGGAATCTGCATTTTTAATATGTAGCCCGGGGTGGGGGTTGGGGGGGCGCCTGGGTGGCTCAGTCGTTGAGCGTCTGCCTTCAGCTCAGGTCATGATCCCAGGGTCCTGGGATCGAGCCCCACGTCGGGCTCCCTGCTCCGCTGGAAGCCTGCTTCTCCCTCTCCCACTTAACCCTGCTGGTGTTCCCTCTCTCACTATATCTCTCTCTGTCAAATTAATTAATTAATTAATTAATTTTAAAAAAAAATAAGTAGCCCAGGGGATTCTGAGTGGTCTGAGCACCACATTTTGGGAATCACCTCTCTAGCTCATAACAAGTGTATTAGCTTCCTATTGCTGTTACAACAAATTACCACAACCTTAGTGGCTTAAAATAACACATTTATTAACTTAAAACTGGACTTGCTGGGCCAAGGTCAGAGTGTCAGCAGGGCACATTCTTTCTCTTGGTTCCAAGGGGAGTGGAGTCTGTTTCCGTGCCTTTTTCACCTTCCAGTGGCCACCTGCATCCTGTTGCTCTCAGCTCCCTCCTCGAATCACTCTGCTGTCTGCTTTCAGGTCACACGTACTGATGCTGACCCTCCCGCCTCCCTCTGACAAGGATTCTTGTGATTACATTTAGGGCTCTTGCATATCATGCAGGATAATCTCCCCATTTTACGATCCTTCACTTAATCATATTTGCAAAATCCCTTTTACCACCTAAGGTAGCATATTTACAGGTTCCAGGGATCAGGACGTGGCCATCCCTTGGGGCCACTTCAGTCTATCACAACAAGATAACAGAACTCTAGAACATTAACAGTCCTCTCCACCTCTTTCCATTTGTAATAAGGGCACTGAGCCTTAGGAGAACTGACTTGCTTAAAGTCACGTAGCACGTTGGTTACAAAGCTAAAGTGTAGCGAGCACCTGTGAACATAGCCCAGGAACGCGGCCCGGTTCTGGCACACCGTTAAACTGTATAAGGATCAGAGAGTTTATGTAGATGGCAACCACCAGTTGAAAGTTAAAAAATAAAAAGAAGTAAAAGGAAAAGTTCTGGAGGACAGTAAAAGGAACGGGTAGCTTCTTTACCCGTCTGAGTTGGCTTCCAGGAAGGAATAGAAAAAAATTAAGAAAAAAGAAAGGTCCAGTTAAATAGTCCCTGCCTTGTTTGTAACATTTTTTCGGAAGAGTTACTTAGCATTTTCCCTTAAACTCATGTGTACTATAGGATATTTAATCCAAAAACCATTTTCCGAGCTTCTGTGAGACCTTCTGATAATCTTTTTCTTCCTGGTTCTCTGTTTTCCCAGAGGACGAAGAGCAAGGAGCATAGGAGACTCCCCTTGCCTTTTGGCTCGCAGGTGGGATGAGTCAGGCCAGACAGCGGTCTCAGGTGCCACAGTGACCTCCTGGATGGTCATTTTGGCCAATAAATTGGACTGTTAAGAGATTCACTTGGATCATTCCCATTCACGGTGCTGGCTGGCTAGGCAAGGCTTAGAAAAATGTGTGATTGGACAGGATTGAGAGAGAAGGGTTTTTCCCTCCTGCCTCTTAAAAGAATATAACAGTTACCTTTTAAAACTCATAAACTCTGAGTTACATGTTTATTTTGATAGAATGATGCTCTCTCTGACCCTTTTAAGTTGGTAAGACATTTAATTATTCATCATGTTGTTTTCCTATCAAATGGTTTTGTGGTTTATTGATAATGTCTAAATTTCAATGCTGGTGACAGCTCATACTATAAAACTAATTGAAAGTATTGGCATTTCCCCAATTAGACGGTGGTTAAGTACATAATAGAGAGGTTTATTATGGAGTTGCTGTCCAAGCTCCAGGAGAACAAACTGAGAATATCATCAGCCACGCACTTCAAAACTTGACACAAGTGGAATAATGGCTTTGGAGGTTTATTCCATTTTCCTAATAACCAGCCAGTCGCTGTGGTCTTCGGGGAGTCAGCGCTGAAAGGCTGTGCATGATGTGAATCTAAAACCTCTATAAGATAGGGCCAGTAGTCAGAGCTCTTAAGACATAGTCTGAATGCCCTTAAGATTTTTCCCTCTCTAACTGCCTACATGTAGTTTATAGCATCATTTGCCAAGGTGATGTGTATTTCCTTAAATGATTAAACATATAAGGAATAATTTCCTTTTCTCATTTAAAAAATTGTCCAGGTGGCCGAAGAACATCACTCTTTGGCTCTACAGAGAAAATGCCTGCTGTCCTGGTTCCAGTATAGTCAGGAAATCCTGGCTAGGAACACAGCCCGGGCCAATCAACTCTATTGCCAAATATTGCTTAGGAGAGTTATCCGGAGCTGGCAACAGGTAAGGCCACAGAGAAGGAAGCTTTAAATGTATGTCTCTGCTCAATCCTATGTAAGAAAATTAGATGCAATCCAGATGTCCATAACCATTGTTTTTTCAAGAACAATATAGAATAGTCAATCCAGTTCCTTGCTTTGAAATGAATATGAAAACGTCACATCACTTCTTTCTTAGTATAAAACATTTTTCACAGTGTCCATAAACTGTTCATAAACTGTAATGTATCATTACATTAGCTTTTGTTTTTATACTCATTTCTTGTTTCTTGTCCCATAATTGCTCAAGTAATTTTGTCAGAAACCTACCCCCTCAGGCTTAGAACTGTTTCCACACCTCTGGCTCCATTGTTTTTTTTTATACATTGCAGAGGATATTATCTTGGCTGCCATGTTATCTTTTTCTCTTTATGCCCCCAGTGTCCTTTGTTCTTTTGTATTTGTTGCAGTTCTCTTTTGTACTATTTATTTGCTCTAATTCTTTGTCTACGACATTGTTTGTCTCACTTCTGTTCCTGCCCTCATCCCCAGTACCTGACTGATCTGGAGGAAGAAGTACAAAAACTGCGGGTGCATCTTCTTCAGAAGAAGATATTCAGGGCCTGGTTTAACATGGTCAGGGAGGCCGAGACCGATTCCCAGAGCAAGCGTGAGCTTGCAGGGCAACATCATGACAGGTGAGTTTCCAATCTCTGAGGAAACTCGCTCAGACTTCACAACCCTTCCGCAGCATATTCTATGCCCAGAATATGGCTGAAAGATGAGGTGGGGGCTGGGAGATCTGGGTAGTAAAACATATACCAGACAGCGGGGAGAGTCCCAGCTCACGCACTGACTACGTGGAAACCCCTGGAACTCCAGGGTCCCCATCTTAAAAGGGGGAGGAGGATGCCTGCCCTTCCTGCCTCACAGGGGCTGTCCAGAGGGTAAAAAGATGAGAAATACATGAATCACACCTGAGCAAAGTGTACTGTCTACTTTGTTAGTCATACAGGTTTATCTTTGAAGTTCAGTTGTTAACATTTATTGTGAAATATAACACAAATACAGAAAAGTACTTAAATCATACAGAAACAGCCTAATGAATTACTGTCAAGTGGACACCCATGTCAGTACCACTGAGGTCAATGATTTTTTTCTTGGATTTCTAATTTTAAATATTTTGGAAAGACATGTTCTAAATTTCATTACATACTTCCCCTTGCAAGTAAACAAACAATCTGTGTTTCGATGATCAGTAGTCATTGCTTATGAGCATGACGTGGTGGGCATATGCCTCCAAGCTCTGAGGCGGGAAGACTGCAGTTTAGGTGGAGAAGGGACCCCTTCCTCACTACACCCAGATTAATTTTTGGTTGCTGTGTTTTCATTTGTGTGTATGTGCCTGTGCTAATGTCTGGTGTTTATGAAAGTGTTCCTCTCTTGCCGCTAAGGTGTCGCCACCACCAGCAAACCCTGCTCACCCTTGCTTGCTTTACAGGTTACTGAAATCTGCGGGCTGGGAAAACGATAAGCAAGTTGATTCTAATTTGATCTAGAAGAAAATAAGCAATGAGTGAGGGTACTCAGAGGACTTGTCTTTGAATAAATGCTGCACTTTGAAGGTTGAAGTTTGAGACTCAGGGTCTCTGTGTGACCCTGCACAGATAACCTTTCAGAGCCTCCCCATTCCTCTTTTGGAAAATGAGGATAACAACAGAACCAATCTTAGGGCGTTGTTGAGAAGACTAAACAGGGTAACACAATACCTCATTCGACACATGCTTAGCCCCCAAATAAGAGCTACTTTTTGTTTACTGTCATTGTTTAAGTGTTGTTAAACATCCTGTCTGCCCACCTCTACTTTCTTTCTGTTTCTCAGCTGCTGTGTACAGACTGAGAGACGCCCTGGGGCGGCTGCCCGATGTGGCACAGGACAGCTTGACAGGGCTTTCATACACGCCAGAGAGGAGGGGGCCGAGTGAGGAATTTCATTTTCAGGCAAGCCCACTGAAGCTACAAGCAGGTCGATTGCCCAAGGTACACAAATAACAAATGGTGGTGCCTGGGCAATAAACATAGAGGTGCTTATATTTTTTCAAATTCGTGTTTCTATATTCTTTGAGTAAATACCCAGTGGAATTATTGGATCATAGGGTAGTTCCATTTTTAATTTTCTGAGGAACCTCCATCGTTCTCCACAGCAGCTGCATCAGTTTGCATTCCCACCAACAGTACACAAGGGTTCCTTTTTCTCCACATCCTTGCCAACACTTGTTATTTCTTAGGGTTTTGATTTGCATTTCCCTGATGATGAGTGATGTTGAGCATCTTATCATGCGCTGGCTGGCCATCTGTATGTCTTCTCTGGAGAAATATGTCTTTATGTCTTCTGCCCATTTTTTAATTGGATTGTTTTTTTGTGTTGAGTTGTGTAAGTTCTTTATATATTTTGGATACTAATCCCTCATTGGATATATCATTTGCAAATAGCTTCTCCATTTTGTAGGCTGTCTTTTTTTGTTCTGTTGATTGTTTCCTTTGCAGAAGCTTTTTATTTTGATACAGTCCCAATAGTTTATTTTTGCTTTTGTTTCCCTTGCCTTAGGAAACCTATCTAGAAAAATGTTGCTGTGGCTGATGTCCAAGAAATTACAGCCTATACTTTTTTTTAGGATTTACATGGTTTTAATTCTCACATTTAGGTCTTTAAATATGTTAAGTTTTTCTGTATGGTGTACTAAGAAAGTGGTCCAGTTTCTCTCTTTTGCATATAGCTGTCTGGTTTACCCAACACATTTGTTGAACAGACTGTCCTTTTCCCATTGCATATTCTTACCTCCTTTGTTGAAAATTAATTGCCCATATAATCATGGGTTTATTTCTGAGCTCTCTATTCTAGTCCATTGATCAGCATGTCTTTTTTTGTGCTCTTGCCATTCTGTTTTGATTACCACAGCTTTGTAGTATATCTTGAAATCTGGGACTGTGATACCTCCAGTTTTGTTCTTCTTCAAGACTGCTTTCGCTATTTGGAGTTTTTTGTGGTTCCATACCAATTTAGGATTATTTGTTCTGGTTCTGTGAAAAATGCTATTGGTATTCTGATAGGGATTGCATTAAATCTGTAGATTAACTGAGTTGTATGGACATTTTAACAATATCTGTTCTCCCAATCTATGAGCTTGGGATATCTTTCCATTTCTTTGCATCATCTTCCATTTCTTTCATCAATGTTTTATAATTTTCAGAGCAAAAGTCTTTCACCTCCTTAAAGTTATTCCTAGGGATTTTATTATTTTTGGTGCACTTGTAAATGGAACTGTTTTCTTAATTTCTCTTTCTGTTAATTCATTACTGGTGTATAGAAATGCAATGGACTTATGTATATTGAATTTGTATCCTGCAACCTTATGAATTCATTTATTCTACTAATTTTTTGGTGGAGTCTTTAGGGCTTTCTATAGTATCATGCCATCTGCAAATAGTGAAAGTTTTACCTTCTGCCTTACCAATTTGGATGATTTTTATTTCTTTTTCTTGTCTGATTGCTATGGCTAGGACTTCCAGTATTATGTTGAATAAAAATGGTGAGAGTGGGGCATCCTTGTCTTGTTCCTGATAAGGGGGGGAAGCTCTCCATCTTTCGCCACTGAGTATGATGTTAGCTGTGGGTTTTTCATGTATGGCCTTTTGTTCTTTCTCTCTTTCCTTCGTATCTGGCCTTTATTATGTTGAGGTATGTTCCCTCTAAACCTACTTTGTGGAGAGTTTTTATCATGAATGGATGTTGTACACTGTCAAATGCTTTTTATGCATCTACTGAAATGATCATTTCTCTTGTTGATGTATCACATTGATTTGTGAATATTGAACCACCCTTGCATCCCAGGAATAAATCACACTTGATTGTGGTGAATGATTCTTTTAATGTATTGTTGGATTAGGTTTACTAGTATTTTGTTGAGGATTTTTGTGTCTGTGTTCATTAGAGATATTGGCCTGTAGGTCTCTTTTTTGTTTTTTTTTTGTTTTTTTGTTTTTTTGTTTTTTTAAAGATTTTATTTATTTATTTGAGAGAGAGAGAATGAGAGATAGAGAGCACGAGAGGGAAGAGGGTCAGAGGGAGAAGCAGACTCCCTGCTGAGCAGGGAGCCCGATGTGGGACTCGATCCCGGGACTCCAGGATCATGACCTGAGCCAAAGGCAGTCGCTTAACCAACTGAGCCACCCAGGCGCCCTGTAGGTCTCTTTTTTGTAGTGCCTTTTTTTTTTTTAAGTTGGCTCCATGCCCAGCTTGAAGGCCAATGTGGGGATTGAACTCACAACCCTGAGATCAAGAGTCAGATGCTTAACCAACTGAGCCCCCAGGCACCACTTTCTTATAGTGTGTTTATCTGGTTTTGGTATTGGGGTAATGCTGGCCTCATATAAAATGAATTTGGAAGCTTTCCTTCCTCTACTTTTTTTTTTTTAATTTATTTGTCAGAGAGCACAGCAGGGGGAATGGCAGACAGGGAGAAGCAGGCTCCCTGTTGAGCAAAAGCCTGATGCAGGACTTGATCCCAGGACCCCAGGATCATGACTCGAGCTGAAGGTAGGTGCTTAACCAACTGAGCCACCCAGGCATCCCCTCCTACTACTTTTTGGAATAGATTGAGAAGAATAGATCTTAACTCCTCTTTAAATGTTTGGTCAGGGCTCCTGGGTGGCTCAGATGGTTGGGCGTCTGCCTTTGGCTCGGGTCATGATCCCAGGGTCCTGGGGTTGAGGCCCACGTCAGGCTCCCTGTTCGGCGGGGAGCCTGCTTCTCCCTCTCCCTCTGCTTCTCTCCCTGCTCATGCTCACTCTCTCTGTATCTCTGTGTCTCGAACGAATAAGTAAAAAAAATTAAATGTTTGGTCAAACTCACTTGTGAAGCCATCTGGTCCTGGACTTTCGTTTGTTGGGAGTTTTGTGGTTACTGATCCAATTTGATTGTTGGTAACTGGTCTGTTCGAATTTTCTATTTCTTCCTGGTTCAGTTTTGGGAGGTTATATGTTTCTAGGAATTTATCCATTTCTTCTAGGTTGTCCAATTTGTTGGCATA
>NW_027397063.1:50792666-50819202 GCF_003265705.2 Callorhinus ursinus | reverse complement strand
AGTCTGGCTAAAGGTTTAGCAATTTTGTTGATCTTTTCAAAGAACCAGCTCCTGGTTTCATTGATCTGTTCTATTGTCTTTTTTGTTTCATTTTTGTTTTTAGCTTCAATTTTGTTTATTTCTGTTCTAGTCTTATTTCCTTCCTTCTACTGGTTTTGGGTTTTGTTTTTTCTTTTTCTAGCTCCTTTAGGTATAAGGTTAGTTTTGAGGTTTTTCTTCTTGAGGTAGGCCTGTGTTGCCATAAACTTCCCTCTTGGAACAGCTCTACCCATAAACCAAAGATTTTGGACCATTTTATTTTCATTTTCATTTGCCTCCCTGTATTTTTTGACTTCCTGTTTGATTTCTTGGCTGACCCATTCATTGTTTAGTAGAATGTTATTCAACCTCCATGTATTTGTGTTATTTCCAGATTTTTTCTTACGAATGATTTCTAGTTTCATGGTATTGTGGTCGGAAAAGATGCATGGTATGACTCTGATCTTTCTGGATTTGTTGAGATTTGGTCTGTGTCCTAACATCTGATCTGTTCTGAGAATGTTCCATGTGCACTTGAAAAGAATGTGTATTCTGCTATTTTAGGATGGAATGTTCTGAATATATCTGTTAGATCCATCTGGTCCAATGTGTCATTCCAATCTATTGTTTCCTTGTTGATTTTCTGTTTGGATGATCTATCCATTGATATAAATGGGATGTTAGAGTGTCCTACTATTATTGCTATTACTATTGATTACTTCCTTTATGTTTACTGGCTGCTTTATGTATTCGGGTGCTCTCATGTTGGGTGCATAGTCATTTACAATTGTTATATCTTCTTGTTAGACTGTTCCCTTTACAATTATGTAGTAATTGTAATTGACAAATCTACTTTGTCTCTTTTTACACCAAAACACATAGTAATTAAAATGGCAAAAAGGTAGTGATAGAGAGTTTTAAGAGCAGCAAGAGAAAACAGTTACATACAAAGGAAACCCTATAAGGCTATCAGCTGATTTTTCAGCAACATTTGCAGACCAGAAGGGAGTGACATGATATATTCAACGTGCTGAAAGAAAAAAAATTGCAACCACAAATATTCTATCCAGCAAGGTTATCTTTCAGAATAGGAGACAGTTTCCCAGACAAACAAAAATTAAAGAAATTCACCACCACTAAACTAGCCTTACAAAAAATGTTAAAGGGGACTCTTTTTTTTTTAAGATTTTATTTATTTATTTGAGAGAGAGAGCACATGAGAGGGGGAAGGATCAGAGGGAGAAGCAGACTCCCCGCTGAGCAGGGAGCCTGATGCAGGACTCGATCCCGGGACTCCAGGATCATGACCTGAGCTGAAGGCAGTCGCTTAACCAACTGAGCCACCCAGGCACCCTAAAGGGGACTCTTTGAGTGGAAAGGAAAGACCATAATCAGGAGTAAGAAAAGTAGGAAGCATAAAAGCAGTAAAAATAAGTATATCTATAAAAATTGGTCAGGAGACTCACAAAATAAAAGAATATAAAGTATGATACCATATACCTAAAACATGGTGGTTGGGGGAAGCAGGGAGTAAAAATTTGGTGCCTTTATAATGGGTTCAAATTTAAACAGCCATCAACTTAATATAGACCACTATATGCAGAAGATGTTATATGTAAACCTAATGGTAACCACGAATCAAAAACCTTTAATAGATATGGAAAAAATAAAGAGAAAGGAATCTAAGTATATCACTAAAGCAAGCCAGCAAACCATGAGAGAAGAGCAAGAGAAGAAAGGAGCAAAGAACTACAAAAACAACCATGAAACAATGGCAATAGGCACATACCTATCAAATTACTTTGAATGTAATGGACTATATGCTCCAATCAAAAGACATAGGATGACAGAATGGAAAACAAAGCAAGACCCATCTATATGCTGCCTACAAGAGACTCATTTCAGACCGAAAGACACCTAAAGATTGAAAGTAAGGGGATGGAGAAACATTTATCATGCAAAAGGAAGTGAAAAGAAAACCGGGGTAGAAATACTTATGTCAGACAAAATACATTTTATTTCTTTTTTTTTTAAAGATTTTATTTATTCATTTGACAGAGAGAGAGACAGTGAGAGAGGGAACACAAGCAGGGGGAGTGGGAGAGGGAGAAGCAGGCTCCCCGCTGAGCAGGGAGCCTGACGCGGGGGACGCGGGGCTTGATCCCAGGACCCCGGGATCATGACCTGAGCCGAAGGCAGATGCTTAACTGACTGAGCCACCCAGGCGCCCCACAAAATACATTTTAAAACAAAGACTCTAACAAGCGACAAAGAAATACTTCTTATATTTCCAATATTGCCTTGGTACTATATTTCTGAAGCATTTTGTAGTCATAGGTCCCTTCACAGTAATAAGTCACATACCAAGACCCCCCAAAATGCACCTATGCACATCCCATACAGTATTACATAAAATGTCAAGGAGTTTGTGGACCACAGGGTAAGAACTCTCATGTTGTGACTTAAATCACATTTACTACATAATACATCCATAGCTCATCTATCAAATCATATTTGCCAAGCATAAAAAATACTCAATAACATGGTATCTGGCTCATAATTCAGTAGAAAGGTAAGAGATTAGAGGGGCGCCTGGAAGGCTCAGTCGTTAAGCGTCTGCCTTCGGCTCCGGTCATGATCCCAGAGTCCAGGGATCGAGCCCCATATCGGGCTCCCTGCCCCGCGGGAAGCCGGCTTCTCCCTCTCCCACTCCCCCTGCTTGTGTCCCCTCTCTTGCTGTGTCTCTGTCAAATAAGTAAATAAAATCTTTAAAAAAAAAAAAAAGGTAACAGATTAGATACATACTTATACACATACCCTAAGTAAGTACCAAACCAGTGATTGTGACCACATGCTGTAGGAGTTCAGAGGAAGGAAAGATAAATGCAGGCAATGATGGTCTAGGAAGATTTCCTCTAGCGGGGGCAGAGCATTTCCATCAGGGGAGAAGAGTAGGAGATGAAATGTAGAAGTCAAAAGTGGGGGGGTAGCCAGGAGAAAGATATGAACAGAGATAAGAGTGGGAGACAGGCAAGGACTGAATGGGCAGATAGTCGAGGACGTTGGCTCTAAGTGGAGGCCTTGATGGACAAAGGAAGAAAGCAAATGAAGCAGCTGCACTCCTTGTAGCCTTTTAGTTTTTAACTTCCAGCAACAAAAATCAACATTATCAGAAATAGCAAACCACCATCAGCCATAGAGTTAATGGGGACTGTGATGCATTCCAGGGTTTCATGAGAAGGTCAAGAAGCTAGAAGAAATCCCATCTGTGCCTCGAGTTGTGAAAATATAAACTTAGCTACTCTGCATTTTTGTTTCAGCAACATAACTCTGCTTATAATTCCTTACACACACCATGCTATTCTAGCCTGTTTTGCCTTTACTCAAGACATACCCTCTTCTAGGAAAGCCTTTTGTCTGACAAAAATTCAGTTCAGATAATCTTTCAAACACTTGTGATGTCCCTCACCACCAGACTGGAGAAGTACCCAGTGCTTATCTCCACCATGACAGCTCCTCACTGCATTGAAGTGATCTGTTCACCGGGGCAACTCCCTCTGTGGGCAGAGACTATCTGGCTTACCTTCACATCCCTAGTGTGCAGGTAGTTGGTTATCCTAAAAGGCCACTGCATGTCTCCCCTCTGACAGCAGATAATCCTTGCTTCTACTTGTGATTCTCCAGAACCGTAGATTCCAGAACCTGGACATTAGGGTAATCTTTTCTCAACTAAAATTCAAGGGTGGTGGTGTTCATTGTTGGAGGTGATGTTACCAGTGGCGTTTTAAACAGTATACACAAGTTTCAAACAGTATACACACCTCAGAGATACTGTGGGCTCAGTTCCAGACCACTGCAGTAAAGCGAATGTCGTAATTAGTGAGTCGAGTGAATTTTTACTTCCCAGTACTCATAAAAGTTATGTTCATACTATACTATTAAATGTACATTAGAATTATGTTTTAAAAAACCATGTACTTACCTTAATTTTTTATTGCTAAAAAGGCTAACCATCATCTGAGCTTTCAGGAAGGCCTTGCCTCGATGTAACTGACTGCTGACTGACTAGGAGGGTGATTGCTGAAGGTTGAGGTGGCTGCAGCAATCTCTTTAAAAAGACAACAATGAAGTTGACTGCACCGATTGACTCTTCCTTTCACAATTTCTCTGTAGTATATGATACTGTTTGGTAGCATTTTACCCACAGTAGAACTTCTTCTAAAATTGGGGTCAATCCTCTCATCCCTTGTTGCTGCTTTATCAACTAAGTTTATGTAATATTCTAAATCCTTTGTTGTCATTTCAACAATCTTCCCCAGGAGTCGATCGCCTCTCAAGAAACCACTTTCTTTGCTCAGCCATAAGAAGCAACCATTCGTCCATTAAAGTTGTATCATGAGATTGCAGCAGTTCCGTCCCATCTTCAGGCTCCACTTCTAATTCTAGTTCTCTTGCTGTTTCCCCCACATTTGCACTTACTTCCTCCATTCCAGTCTGGAACCCCTCAACCCATGATGGTTGGAATCTACTTCTTCTTCACTCCTGTGAATGTTGATATTTTGACCTCTTCCCGTGAATCATGAATGTTCTTAATGACATCTAGAATGGTGAATCCTTTCCAGAAGTTTTTCAATTTACTTTGCCCAGATGCATCAGAAGAATCACTATATAGAGAGGTATAGCCCTAAGAAATGTATTTCTTAAATGATAAAGACTTGAAAGTCAAAATGACTCCTTGATCCATGGGTTGCGGAATAGATATTGTGCCAGCAGGCATGAAAACAATCTCATTGTCCATCTCCATCAGAGCTCCTGGGTGACAAAGTGCATAGTCAGTGAGCAGTCCAATTTTGCAAGGAATCTTTTCTTTCTGAGCAATAGGCCTCAACAGTGCGCTTAGGATAGTAAACCATGTTGTAAACAAATGTGCTGTCATCCAGGCTTTCTTGCCCCATTTATAGAGCACAGGCAGAGTGGATTTAGCAGAATTCTTAAGGGCCCTGATTTTTGGAATGGTCAAGGAGCACTGGCTTCAACTTCAAGTCACCAGCTGCCTTAGCCCCTAACAAGAGAATCAGGCTGTCCTTTGAAGCTTTGAAGCCAGGCACTGACTTCTCTCTAAGAAAGTCTTAAATGGCATCATCTTCCACAATAAAACTGTTTCATCTACAGTGAAAACCTGTTGTGCAGTGTAGCCACCGTCATGAATTATCTTGGCTGGATCTTCTGGATAACCTACTGCTTTCCCTTCACTTTTATGTTACGGAGATGGTTATTTCCTTAAACCTCATGAACCACCTCTGCTAGCTTCCAGCTTTTCTGCACCTTCTTCATCTCTCAGCCTTTCTAGAATTGAAGAGTTAGGGCCTTGCTCTGGATTAGGCTTTGGCTGAAGAGAATGTCATGGCTGGTTTGATCGTCTATCCAGACTATTCAGACTTTCTCCATATCGGCAATAAGGCTGTTTTGCTTTCTTAGTATTTGTATGTTCACTGGACTAGCACTTTTAATTTCCTTCAGGAACTTTTCCTTTGCATTCACAGTTTGACTTTTTGGCAAAAGATGCCTAGCTTTTGGCCTGTCTTGGCTTTTGACATGCCTTCCTCACTAAGCTTAATCATTTCTAGCTTTTGATTTAAAGTGAGAGACATGTGACTCTTCCTTTCACTTGAACACACAGAAGCCACTGCAGGGTTATTAACTCACCTAATTTCAATCCTAATTTCAGTTATTGTGTCTCAGGGAATACGGAGGCCTGAGGAGAGGGAGAGAGATGGAATGGCTAGTCAAGCAGTCAGGACACACACATTTATCAGTTAAGTTTGCTGTCTCATATGGGCGTGGTTCATGCCTCAAACAGTTACAATGTTCACATTAAAGGTCACTGATCCCAGATCACCGTAACAAATACCATGATAATGAAAATGTTGGAAATACTGCGAGAATTACCAAAATGCAACATAGAAACACGAAGTAAGCAGATGCTATTGGGAAAGGTGGTGGCGACAAACTCGCTCAGTGCAGGGTTGCTACATACCTTCAGTTTATAAAAAAGGCAGTATCTGCGAAGTGCACTATGGGAGGTAGGTCCGTAAGTCTATAAGTACCTGGGCCTCAGTGCCTGTAACTGTGGTGCTGCATTTGCTTCTCCAACATCTTTGCCTTGAGGGCTTTGGCTGCCGGAGCCTTTGGTCCACTGGTCCTGTCTTGAGCACAAGACGCAGGCTGTGATCAGATCACCTGGGGGTGTCTCATGGCCTGCGTGTTCAGAGGCCCCTGGGTGCTCTGCCCAAATGTCACCTCACGGAGGGTTTCCCTGATCGCCTGATGGAAAATAAAAATGACCTAGCAGTCCCTCCATCCTGTTTCGCCGCTGTATTTTCTTCATTAGCATTTCTCACTGTCCCATTTCCAATTTGATCTCCGTATCTTTTAACACTGTGTTCAAAGAATTCTTCTACAGTTTTTAATGTACTTCAGATGGAAAGTCAACTTTTCCATCGAGTTTAACTTTTCTTCCTTTTCTGTTTAAAGGAGGACTCTCTGGATCACATTTGAGACATGGAAGAAGTTTGTAAAATTTATGAAAGAGGAAAGAATAAAAGAAGAAAGGCGAGAGCAACTCCGCCGGAAGGTGGCTGAAATTCTCCCAGACTTCCAGGCGCTTGCGCCGCGCTGAGCCCGGGTGCGGCGGCGGCGGCGGACACTGGCGCTGAGAGCGGGTGCCGCGTGTGGGCCGGGCGTCCGCACGCAAACACCTGCTCTGTGGCCTACTGGGCACTTCTTGGATCAAAGGGCCTCTCTGGGGAATTTTTACTTCCTTCTTTGATTTCTGTTGGATTGCTAATTAGTTCACTAGAGCATTTATCACAGCAGGATCAAAGAACAGTGTAAAGCTCAACTATTCAAATGCATCCTATATATTTTTAGCATCAGAAATTTTAAAGAGTACAAGTGTTTGCTTGCCCGAGTCTCTGAAAGAAAATGTGTCCCTATAGTTTAACATATGAGTTGTTGACAAATGTTAATAGAAATTAAAGGCAGTGAGTACACAGAAAAGGAGTCACAGGTGGTCCGTGATCTAGTACCGTAGCATCGGCAAGAGGCCCTCTGCCCGACGCCATCCTTTGTGCCCACCCTGCTGGAGAGCCGCATCTCAAATGGAACCCAGTGCAGCTGCTGCAAAGGGCAGCAATTGTCTCCTCATTGCAGGGCAACTGTGGCACCAAAGATTCTTCTCTTCAGTGCATCCTGACAGGCATGAAGGGAAATCCAGAAGCTAATGACTCTCTCAGGGGCAGTCCAGCAGTTCGTTAAAACGTCTGTGCATGCTTCCAACTACAGCTTCTAAATAATACACTCCGTCTCTCTTCTAGTCCTCCGCTCGGTTTGATCCACATAACGAGATGAATTCAAAGAACGATTTTAAGGTGCAGATGACTATAGAGACTGGCAAAATGCTCTTCTATGAATTGTCTGAAATACCTGCTAGAAAAAAATTTTTCATTACAAAATACATGTTCGTTATAACAAATCTAAGTAATAAGTGCACCCAGTAGAACAAGTCCCTTGCAGCCCTGAGGTAACTGCTAGTAGTTGCTAGGTTGAAAATTCGAGTTGGTAAGATAAAGTTCAATATGTGTTCAATAAATTGTTGTTGTCCTTACTTCCTAGAAGGGATATCCAGCTCCACCACCTGCACAATGATTTACATCCTTTTTCTGTGGAACATGTGTGAGGATTTACTCAGAAATGACAAAACACCCTAAATTGAACTTTATTCCTTCTACAGTGTCCCTGTCCCCACATCTCTTTTCCTTTAATATGATTATACAGTTGTCATCTAAAAACTCTTTTTAAGACTAAGCCGCTTAGTCTTAAATCCCATAAAGCTTAAGTTTCCTCTCTTAAGCTTTCCTTTATTTTACTTCACCTCAAGCATCAATTAGCCATTGAGTCTTTAGCAGCACATATTCTGACTGGGCCAGTGAGGACTTTTTACCTACTTATGGAACCTCCTAAAGACCCACAGGAAAATCCCTTAGTAAATGACCTGTAGTTCTTGCCGGGCTATCCTAAAGACATGATTAAAAATAGTGCTGCTGACAAAATGCCCAAACAAGCAGTACCCCTGGCCTATAAAACGAGACAAAGTAACCACCAGGAAACGGGGTGTTTAGGGCCAGAGATAACAGGCCCGCAGGACGGGACACCTCGGGAGCCGGCGGAGCGGCCCAGCTCTAACACAGGCTTCCCTCGAGGCAAAAGAGTTCAGGAGACACACCAATACACACCAACTACTTCCCTTAAAGAAAGCACTTTATTTTCCATTTAAAGCAAACTGGTCACAGTACATTATTTTACATAAATGGCAGTAGTTTAAATCTCCATTTAAAAGGCCTTTTGTCTGAGTCTGAGGTGATAAGAGGATACGAATACATGTATAAAAACAGTGCAAAACGTCTAGCCCACAGCCTCCCGCGTTGGCGGCAGGAATCCCCTTTAATGTTGCTGGGCCAGTTGCATTAAATATCGAACATTAAATATTCCTGGATGTCCTTTAGCCTAACATGAGACCCAGAAATGTAATCAAATGAAAAGGTTCAAAAGTCCTAACAACGCAAATCATCAAATCCCCCCCAGACCACAGGGTCAGAGCAGACTGAGCTTCCCAGTTCTGGAACATGGCATCGTGTCAGTGGTGCCATGGGAAGAAATACATGATGTGTGTTGCATCGGTAACTAGAATCGACTGGCTCTGGTTTTAAAGCTTTGCCTTTGAGGAATGAATTTTCTAGGAGAGAAGGTGCCACCACGAAGGCTAGAGTAGCAGTTAAGTCAAAAGCCCAACTCAGAAGTAGCTGGAATTAGCTGCAGCCTCTGAGAGATCTGTCTCCATGAACCACTCCGTCTTTGGCTACTGCCGGCCACTGTAGTGAAGCACGGGGTGCCGACGCAAGTGGGGTAACAGCCCATTAGCAACAAGATTACATGTAGCTAATTCTGCAGAAAGTTTCTGTTAATCACAGCAAACACCCACAGGAACACAGGGGACTTTTTTATTAGAGTTAAGCATAGCTCTCCTTCTTCCCCTGCATCACACCTTGGCGATGTTTACCATAAAACGGCATACTTGCCCCGCTGCTGCTGAGAAAACCAGATTCCCAACAGATGCCTCAAGCGAAAGTCTCTATCCTCCCTTGCTTGTTTGAGGAAATTTTCTTTTTTCAAATGCAGGGTACCCACATATGGCTAAAATGAAGTCATATAAACCCACTTACCTCATTTAAAGAGACCCTTAAATTTCACAAAACACTGTTAAACATCCTGGTTAAAACTGTGCTTCTAGATGTCATATTTTTGCTTACGGTAGTTGAGTTTTGTAATAAAAAGCTAATGTCCTACCCAATGGAAATATAGTCTATGAAGCAGATGGGTCAGTATTCTAGTGAACCTTACTGGTATTGTGTTTTCTGGCAGTGGGAGATTCTAGTATAGAAAATTTTCTCTTACTAAAAATATTAGAAGTACCAAGGACTATTGCATAAGAAAAAGTTCATAGCAGTCTTTCTGCTAGGCAGGTGGCACAGTGGATGACAACAATTACTTCATTCAGCAAAGGACAACACTACTTGAATAGCAAAGACTTCCGGTATCCTAAGCAGACACAGAGGTGGCTGAGGTGAGATGACCAGCAGTGTCCCTAAAACTCACTTAAGGCTTGTTCACGGTCAGTTCATTTCAGGTGGGCCCAGCTAGAACCACAAAGTACTCTTTGGGTATCATTAAAAAAGCATTTTAAATACTGAAGGACTTTCTCCTTTCGCAATCCTGATCCTTAACTATTTTTCCCTTAAATCTTGCGAATGGACCCATTTCCCTTCCCCAGGAATAGCACACAATGGCATGACCATAATGTAAGTGGTCAGAATATAGTAGATGGTTTGCTAAAGCTCCATATCAGTATGTTTATTAACAGGCTGAGGATGCAAGGGCAGGGGCGGGAGGGGGGTGGAGAAAAGGGAGTTGTGTTGTGCTGGGGAAGGGCTTGCCTCTATGGCCAACAAACTGCTGGTTTATAGGACTGCAGAGCAATTCTCCCATGGCCGCTGCCACCGCCACCACCACAGGTTTCTCTGGGACTCTTTCGTTCCTGGAGACCTTGTCCTTTAAAAGGACAAAATCCCTCAAATAGTTCCAGGTCATAAAAAGGTGTAAAAATCTAGGAGCGTAGACTTAGGGTGTCCCGGGGCCTACAGAAACCCTGCTCACAAAGAGCCCCTTGTTTGCTGCTCCTTGTGGTGCAAATACCTCAGTAGGCTTTTATCCCCATAAAACCACAGAACTTTTTCAAAAGTTTGAGCTTTCTCCTGTAAAATGCCAATCATGATCTCAAGGAACTTAAAACAAGCAACTTCATCCCAACCAGCCGGAGTAATATACAAGGAGTCCTCATGCAGGTGAGGGAACCTGAGAGGCCCCATGTAGATAAACCATTAGGGCTGTGCTATTATAAAAATGGCAGTCGTTCCTGATTCTCCCACATGACTGCCGTCTCTTGGGTACTACTCATCTTTATGTCATATTTTGATGGTTGTTAAAGATTTGCCAAGAGGCTAAAATTACCGACTATACTATTCCTTCTATGAATTCTATTATCAACCGTTAGACGATCAGAGTTGGCTATACACCTGGCATTCAAGAGACTACAACTAGAGAGTTCTGGCCACATGTGCTGTCCTTGACATTATTCCTCTCTCTCTTATCTCAAACCTAGCAGAACAGAATTAGTTCTCTCAGATCCAGTGTTAATTCCAAATGAATGCTTAACTCTGGGCCAGAGCCAGGGCATCACTGTAGAAACCACAGACTGCTAATACCCCAGACTTGCTCTTTGGCTCATCCCAGTGGAATACGGAGCCTCTCACTGGTTAAACAATCCATCTCTGGGGAGAGCAGCGACAAGCCTGTATAAAGAGGTGGTGACTGTCTTAAGGACAGCTTTGTTTCCCGGCAGAACTAGGGATGGTGCTAGCTACAGACGGCAGAGTCGCAGGAAGTACCAGTATTTCCTCTCAACATTTATGAACTTCTTACGACAGCAGCATGCACAGACAGACTGAAAAAAACTGGCAACATTTCCCCAATACTAAGCTATAAACCAAAGTAAACTTAAGGACTCATGAATTTTCTTTGGGACTGCAAAATAAGCACATGTAAAAAACTAAGTATTTCAAGAGGGCATTTTCCCCATCCAAAATTGCCTCATCCTAACTCTATGGCAGAACAGACCCATTCTCTATATAAATATTTAATCTTTTATACATTTTCAGTTTCAAGATACAAAAAAAAGATAAGATTTTAGGAAGAGCTAAGGAAGAACCATATCCATTAAGTAGTGGAAACCATATATACCCTGTTTTTTCTCTCCAAGTGAGATATTTTGTCTAGGGCAAGGTGAATGAGAAATAATGTGCAAGTAGGAAGATGCCCATCGACTCCTCAAAGAGAGTTCATGCCAGAAGAATATAAATGCCAAAAAAAATCGAGCCCTTGATATTGACCAGCCACCCTACCCAGGAAAGAGTGTAAACTGTTCCCCCACAGGAGTGTCTGTTCCCCTCTTCCAGCCTCATCAAAAGTGTGCTAGCACCTTCCCAGGTGAAACATGGAAAGAGGAAAAAAACAGTAATGCCTATTCGAGTTTGGAGTTTAGAGTAAATCCAAACAATAAATATAGAAGAAATGAGATAAATGTAAGGACTCACCATCTAAACTCATGACCACTGTAACTTAATACTACCAATAAATAGAACTGTTTTGACTGTCCCTTCAGAATCAGATGACAGTGCGAATCCATCCAATCATCTTCTGTTTGAGTAGCTAATGTCTAATACTTCAGAAAGAGAAATTACCGTAACTGTACAATGTGGTACAATGTAGTATTTCAGGATCTTTCTTTCACTCTGAAATGCTGAAAACGGATTCCTCGGATAGTTTTGGCTTCTGTATTCTGACCTACAAACGTTTTTCTCGGTCTTTGAGTTTTCCTAATAATACTTCATCCCTCTTGGGTGCTTCTGTCATTTTCCAGTGCTTTCCACACACCTGGTCCCTTGCACGACCCTCCCGACCGTGAGGTAGCCAGGGCAGGCGGCAGCACCCCACTTTACGGATGAACCTGAGACTTGGGGAAGTGACTCAACGAAGGGTCACATGGCTATCAGGAATTGAAAGGAGGACTGGAAACGATCCTAATCCAAACTCTTTCTCCCCTGCTAAGGGATGGGAATGGCTTCTATCAAGCTGTGCATTAGCAATCCGCATCGTCTCCTGCTCCTGGTGACTGAGTTAGTGAATAAGGTGACTGGAAAAGAATGGCTCTACTTTTACTGCTTCGATATAAAAATCTCTTAAGGTGAAATCAGAAAAATTCATTTCTTCCCAGTCCTGTGTCTAAACCTGAGCATGGCCCTAGACAGCCTTTAAGAAACGGGGGATAAAAGCGAACATCCTGCACGGACGCCGACGTGTACACTGGGAGGGCGCAGAGGGGAGAGCCACCCCTCACAGAGCCACACAGAAGGCACTTCAGACAATGTCCTCGGCTGGGTGGTGGCAGGGGGCGGCGCCCAGGGTGGAGAACTGATGCCAGTTCCGCAGGAAGCCCCGGTTGTACTGGCCCGTGTCCACGATGAGCCCGCAGAGGAGCCGGCGCCCCGTCTTCTGACGCAGGGCCTGCTGGACTTCCCGCTCGGTGACGTTGTAACTGATGTTGATCAGCTGGATGAGGAAGATGTACGCCATGCCCGCCGTGATGATCACGGAGTACCACACGCAGGTGAAGGACAGGGCGGAGCTGGGAGGACAAAGGGCGGGTCAGGATGCCGACCGTTTCGGTCAGAAAGCCGGCACCATCCTCACGTCTGACACACACAGCACCCATCACCAAGGGCTCTGGTGCCTTCCCCAACTATCCCAATTGGAAGATGCTTTTCTACCCTCAGAACACCAAAATGCTTAACCTGTGACTACTCACATGTCCTGTTTTATACTGTCATTCTTGCTGCCTCTTTTCCTAGGATGTTATATTAGAATAGCAAGGACATTTTTGCACTTGGTATCCCCCACACAAACACAGCGCCTGACATAACAGCATTCAAAAGCTATCAAATGAATGAACAATTCCTAAATTATTCGTAACTGAGGGGAAAACGAAGGCACCATGACATGCTATAAACGTCCCCCAGGAAGCTGGAATGGTGCCAAAGCTGTCCGTCTCCACTCTCTTCAGTACAATGGTGAACGCAAGGGAGACGTGAGTCCTTTACTTCCATGTAGGAGCACCGTCACATTTCAGGTCCAGCTTCTTCCAGCCGAACCGAATCACACAGGACAAGAAAGCTCCTTTCAGCTCCTTACAAAGACAGGAGGAGAGGCTGACTAATGTCCGCCAAATGATTATTTTCAAACATTCGCAAATGAGTTAGCGGGAAATGAACCCATCCTGAATCTTCATTTGTTAAGCTGAAAGGGACTCAGAGATGATTACCCCACCATAAAGATGAGGAACACCAGGGCTCAACAGGGTGACGTGAAGCACCCATACAGAGGGTGGGTACCCATGGCGGACTGTGTTCCTCATTCCACGTCAGCGATCCACAGAAAGTCCACAAAATTCATGCTTAGTGACATACAGACGTGCTCTGCTGTTAGGACATTTATCATGCGCAGTGTGACTGCAGAATTTCACAACCTACTAACACTCTCAATATAGAAAAATAAAAGGAACTTACCCCGAGCAGGAGGACCAGTCTGTTCTAATAATGCCCACAAATATCTAGATCTATGATGGCAATGGAAGATCTGTCCACAGACTAAGAAGCAAATACCTTCACAGGGGCACGAGGTGGGTAAAGCAGGGATTATTCTGAGAAAAGAGTGGGAAGAAAGAAAAGGACCCGGGGGGCAGCGCTGTCCTAGCTCGGACTGGGGGGGTTGGGGAGGGGTTGGCCAGAGATACCAAACAGCATCTGCATCAGAGGGAAACGAGAGGAGGAGGGCACAAAGAACCCAGGCAGGGCCCCCCGCCCCCCGCAGTGATCTGGGGAGGGGCTCGCTGGGCCCAAAGCTGCAAAACCCCAGCTTCTGACAAGGCATGGAGATCTTCACAATATATAAATGTGCCCCAAACTAACAAAGGAAATTTTGACCTAGATACCACAGTAATCATGAGCGGTGATTTTTTTAAAAAGTAGAACAGGACAAACCAGTGGAGGCTAAAAAGTAAATGCTATAGAAATTGTGAGAGCTCCACAAAAGGGTCAGAAGCAATAAATCAAGATAGGGCTAAAGAGCACGAGAAAGCCACAATCAAGTGACTTGCCATGATCAGTTAGGACAAAACAGACCCCACACATCCCCTGGGACTCTTAGTTTACGGCTCTCGGTTCACCATTGCTAGCGGGGACGGGGCGGGGGCACGTAAGTGGTCATGTGAGTGACCCGGTCCGAATGCAGGGTACTAGTTCCTCACTCTGTAAAGGTCAAAGAACCTTTTGCCATCACCCTAGAACAACTCACAATTTTGTTGGCCATTTCAAAGATACCCAGCATCCAATAACCTGTCCTATGTTTTGGCTGAAAACTCCTAACCTAGCAGCAAAGCACGGCCCCTTGCATTAACAGCAATGCCCACTCTCTCGTCTCTGGGCCTCGGTGCTCTGGTAGTCACATCTCACCTGTAATCTGCATAAACTCCAGGACAATAGAAGAGAGCTGTGAAGACACTTCTATCTCTACAAATGGTGTCCAAGGTCAATGTTATCCCGTACACCGAGGTGAGCAAGAAGATCGAAAGGGCAAGTATAAATGCTTGATGGTTTGATTCTCCAACACAGCTATTTATCCTCAAAACAGCAGAGGGGGAAGAAAAAGCAAACATTTTTTAAAGTTCTTGATACAGACGGGAGCTAAATGTATCATGCTGATGATCAATGCATAATGAATATAAACGCTGAACGACTATGCTGTGCACCTAAATCTAATATAACATTGTAGATCCACTATAGTTCAATGAAAAAGGAAAAAAATGTTCTCCATATAACTCACATAATGAACACGAAAGTTTCAAAACAGGGATCATGGGAATTTCAGCTATTAAAAGGTAAGTTCTCTTATTTTTCAACTTTAGGGAATTAAAAATCTGCCCACTGAGAGATGTAGTCTTGTATTTTCCGCTTCTTCCAAAGTGAAATCATATCATTAGGACAAAGCTAAGTAAAAAGCAGAACCCAGCTAACAAATCTTTCTAAATCGTAATGAGTCTATTACCCAACCATGAAGAGGATTAATATTGTAACTACCACAATAAGGAAAGGCTGGTATCAGTTAGGAAAACTTAAAAAACCAAAAGTATTACACACTATGGGAAAATATATGTTAAATACATATATTAATACAAAGATCCCAAGAGGTTAGAAATGTGTTGTGGGGTGGAGAACAACTCGATAATACGCAGACTACTTGTCAGGAAGAAAGCTCTGTCTCGTGGCCATTTGTCAGGCGGAATGTACGGGCGTCTCTCCAGCCCACCGCACACCAAGAGGCCCCAGTGGGCAGAGAGCTTTTTATTCAGAGCTGTCAGGCCCCCTGCAAACCAACTCTTGTAAATGGGCCATCACACACGCACACACGCACACACACACACACAAGAATACATGAAGACTCAGAAGTTAAAATCTAAAAGTGAAAATACCTGTTTATTCCTAAAGAAAGCCCCAGAAAAGAGCTATCCCTGTGCTTGAGGTCCACTCCAAGGCCCTCCTGGCCTTGCTGCACCCTCTCCGCCCGCTACGTGCCCTCCCATGCGGGGAGGAAGGTATGCTACAAGCATGACCAGAATCCTAGCCATAAAAAGCGTACTTCACTCACCACAACTGCCTTGAGAGCTAAGAGCTAGAGAGTAGCAAACATGCTACTTACAGCATTCACATCTGAATAAACGCTAACCCCTTTTAGATTTACTCAGTGAAGCAGCAACATTATCTTTCAAAGTTGTGCTTCACATGGCAGGGGTCTTCCGTGTCCTCATTAGGCACTGGTCAGCTGGCAGGCACTAAAAAAGCCCATTTATCTGCAAACAGCAAATAACAAAATAGGGAGTTACCTGGCGGGGCCTTATCTCAACAATGTAGGCTAGGAGAAATCAAAATGATGAAGGATGTATGGCGAGGGGACAAAGTCACCTACAACTACGGGAACACTTTCTTGAGCTCCGTGTTCAAAAGGCACAGGCCAGGGAAATATACCTAGATTGATTCTGATCCATTCTTTTCTAAAAAACGTCACTCACCTGCAAATACTTCTCTTTTACAAAGGAGAAAGTCAGTGAGGGGCGGCTTGGAAGAGAACAGCAAACTAGCAACAACAACAACGCCCTTCGGGAAATGACTGAAGGAACTACATCTGCGGAACTGGGAAAGCGGATGACTAAGTGGGAACATCATACCAGCCCACAAATATCTGCAAGGTGCAAAGCTGGGAAGGAGTGAAATTTTAGGATGGCACAAAGGAAGATCAAACAGGGCCAGGGTCTTAGGGGACTTTACACCTTGCAAGCCTCCAAATCTTTCCAGCATACCAGACACAGTGATGATCCATTCTCCGGACGCAGACGCCGCATAGCCGGCAATGCCACGCCCGGGCCGGCCGCACCAGCTGACACTTGGCACACCAGTCCTCCTTCACCTTGGCAGGGCTTCCGGCCAACACCCTGCAAGGGCCCTTAAGATCGTCCTTCGGCGTGCGGTTGCTGAGACTGCCCGACGATCCCGCACCGGGGAGCCCTCTGGTCCTCTCCAGCCCGTCTCTGCTCAGGCATTCAACTTGGCTACTGCTGAGAGATTTGTCCTTGCTTGCTGGATTTCTGAGGTAGCCTGGATTCTTCTTGGCTCTGTACAGGGCCAAGAGTACCAGAAATAACCCGCAGGTAAGAAGAGCCAGCTGAGTGGGCCCCACACGCCCTTTGGGGACCACTTCCTGCAGGAACACATAGTACATGTAGCCCAGAGAGAACAGTCCGAGGCCCAGGAAAAACAGAGTCTGTTCTTTCCTTCTGTGAGTGAGGTAGTAGTACCACAGAGCCAGCACAGGAAGGGAGGTCAAAACCACCACCCCCAGGAGGAAATGCCAGGAAGCCACGCGGAGGAAGACGGGCAGGAGGATGAGTGGGGGGATGATGCTAATGTTAACTTTTTTGGCTCCCCTAAGCCAAGGAATTCGGAGGCGATCAGAAATAGTATCCATGATTCTTTCGCAAGTCTCTGGCTGCATGGATTTACATGTGATCCATCTAGTCAGAAGAGCACAAAGAGAAGGTTTGCTAAATTCAAAACCACGGACCACTGTAGGCTAAACAGCAGGATAAATGATAAAAGAGGCCAAAGGCCAAGTACTCTCCTTCCATACCACTAAACACGAGCTCTTCGGATCACATAGCACTTACTTAATATGAAAGAGAAGACAGTGTTTAGAAATCTAACAGTTAACAGTATTTCTCCACAAAGCAAACACATAGGAATACACACACATACTCTGTACAAGTACTGTCCAGACTTGGGTGAGTATAGATCCTCAAAAAAAATTTCATGATCTAGTTGTGAAGACAACAGGGATTCGGGAAGCATCAGAGAAGGGACAAAGCAGCAAAATCGCCCAGTGAACTATTGTGGCCAAACTCCATAAGGTGTGCTCAGAGGAGAGTGGACACTGCTGGGTGGAGTCATGAGAAGGATCGCTGTGAAAAAGGTGGGACCTGCGCCCCACCTCGACAGCAGGCCAGCATGTGGCGGGGGCGGGGGGCGGGAGGCAGGCAGGCGTTCCAGTGGAGTGGCACGTGCACAGCACAAACCCGTCCTGTGCCTGGGGAGTCACGAGTCTAGCAGGGCCAGGGGGCTGCACGAGTTAAGAGTGGAGAGCTAACTAGTCAGAGCGAAATGACCGAGCTTCGTGGACGCACGGCATTTATTGACATGTTTGCACGCTTAGGCTAGCAAGACAAGGAATGATAACTCTTGATTGTAGACAAATAATTTAGAAAAGTAAGGCAACAACTTGGACATGAGGGGCGGTAAGTTAAATGGGAGTCACACAGAGCAGCAGGACAGAGGGAAGACTGGGAGCCTATCTCCAGGGAAGGGTACGGCAGGAGCAGGCGGGAGAGCTCAGGGACGGCCCAGGTCTCAAGCACTAGGAGACAGAAAGAGAAGGTTAATGGAAGAGCTGTGGTCTCGAGTGATGGAGGTTATGGAAACAGCATCATTTTTCCATTCATTAAAGCAGAGTGCTCCATTTTCTCCGTATGGATTTTAGACTAAGTCCATTTAAAAATACCTGTAAAAAAGACTAACGACACTATCAAGGAAGAATTACAAAAGGTCTATAGGGTCTTGAGGGCTCTGGTAGTAAACTACAGTGGTCCCAAGACGCTTTTCACATCTAGATGAATGCACCAAGCTCTAAGTCAGCGACGTGCCACTACAGTGACTTTTTTTGACCGGAAGTAATCATTAATAGGATAAGCAAGTTTCCAACATCCTTATTCTCCTCCCACATTGTGCTTTCCATAGGGCCAACAATTTTTAGGTATATAATTATTTAGAAAATAGATTAAAACCTCATTTTTACTGTTTGGTACAAAATTTTTTCTCTGATGTTAAAAATCTTTTTGGATAGTAATTTGCAAGATGGGATAACGGTGAAAATAAAAGCCAAATACGATGATCATCAGTCAAGACGTTGCTACCCGCGCTGAAAACAGCCAGTCCAGCACAGGGACATGCCCCCCGGCTGGATTTCCTCCCCAGGGACAAGGGGTGAGACTAATGGGAACAGCAAGAACATGATCTTTCAACCCTTTGTGGCCAGGTGCAGTCCAGCCTCGAGTAGTCGATCTCTAGATGCTGAGAACACTGAGAATGTAGGAAGGTCCTAGTAATAATGTGTTCACTTTAAATGTACAGATTCTGCTGGTCTGCACTTTATTTTTTATACATTTAACTTGCCACTATCCCTTTATTTGCCTGTTCTCTCCATCATCTTCTCCCTTGAAGTGAAAAATAATAATGCCCTACTAAACTGAGCGGAATAGACAGCTGCGCAGTTGTGCACTACTGAGTAATTCACCTTCATAAAATCCTCACACCTGACACATAAGACAACTCTCAATTTTAGATCCTTGGGAATAGCATCAAGAGCAGATTCTAGTGTTCTGGATGGCTAAGCTTAAAGTAAGCATGGTAGTTCTCCAAAGAGCCAGTGGGGTCAACTTCAAGAAAGACTCTGCCCTTACCTATCACACCCTTCATCGAGATCCTGGCAATCACACAAACAAGCGGCCACGTGGTTCTTTTCCCCATTTCGATCGATGTACTCGCAGCAGCACAGGGGCTCCAATTCAGGTTCTTCCGCTTTGTTTTTCTTCAGTGGCTTCATACTGCCCTTCTGTGTCACGATTTCCACCTGTCACCACGAGGTTTAAGAAGCCCTCAGTAGGTAAAGGCGAAAAGAACACGACTCACATCTTGTAAACGCATCCACGCCTCTGATTATCCGCCAACGCCTGAGAAATCAAACAGGAGAGGGAAGAGGGGGAGGGGGAGTCTCATTTTCATCAGGCTTTTCTTGCTCGGCTCGGCCAGACAGGGAGCTCTAGGGGCTCCCAACCGCCTTCACCGCCCCTTCCTACCAGGGCTGGCGCCGTCTGGGTACCAGCGGTTCCCATGGTGACAGCCGACCACACGGGCCCGGACAGCCGGGGCGCGGGCGGCTGCGCTCACCTGCCGGTGCAGGATGGGGAGGGCCGAGCGGCCCCCGCCCAAAGCCCAGGTGCAGGTGGAAACTCACCCTCTGGGCTGCGGGCGGAGAAGGGCGTGTGCCGCGGGGGCCGGCGCCCGCACCCGGCTCTGGGGAGGCCACCAGACGCCCGTGCAGCGCTCGGGGTCGCCGTCCAGCCCTGTGTCTCCAGCTCCGCGCAGGGCGCACCTCTCCCGCCCCCGCCGACCGTGAGGACGTGGGCGGGCCGCGAGCGCCGCCCCGCCCGAAGAATGACCTTGGAAGGGAAGTTACCTGGGTTCCGGGGCCGAGGTGCGGCTGCAGCCAAAGAGGCCCAGGTGGAGGGGAGAAGGGTAGATTCCTCCCGAGGCGCGGACGCGTCTTCCGAGCTCTGCTCCGCTGGGCTCTCTGTATGACGGCTGGAGTCCCGGAGACCCCGGCTCCGCTCCGCCGCGCCTCCGCCGCCGCCCACCTGTGAGCACAGGCGGCCGCGGCCCGGGCAGCTCGCCCGCCTCCCCGTCGCTCTCCTGCCCGCCGGCTCGGCGTGGCAAGTCCGCGCGCGCTTCCGGGTGCCCCGCCCCCGGCGCCGGGGATCCCCTCCCGCCCGCACGTGCGCCGCCCGGGGCCCGGCGGAGCCGGCCAGTCAGGCCCCACCCCCGGCCCGAGGCCCTGGCGCCGGGAAGAAGCGAGGACCTGAGGACCGGCACCTGGGAGTGGGTGCCGGCGGCGGGGCCTAGGGCTGGCCCGGCACGCCCGCCCCGCCCGGCCCCGGTGCGGCCCCGCGGGTGGCTGCGGGCGGTACGTGGGCGGGGCAACCCCAGAGCCCTGGGCCGGGGGGAGGTGCCGATGGAAAGACGGGAAACCCGGGAACCCGGAGGATTCCCTAAGCACTGGAGACCCGTGGGTCGGCCAGTCTTCTTTCGGACGCCGGCCACAAGCTTAGGTGGAGATCTCCACCGCAAATTGTTACCGAGGTACCGCCCCCACATTCTCCAGCCTTCCCTTAAAGGCCCATCGCTGTCCCTGATCTGTTCATTTATAAAGCTTGTTCATTTTCATGATTTCTGGCGAGCAGATTCTACATTCGACCGGCAGGCCGACTAGTACTTTTGTCCCAACAGTCTGCATATTTGAAATGAAACAGTCTGCATATTTGAAATGAAATGAATCCTCTTTGCGTTTTATTTTTGCACAAAATTTTTTAAAGAGTGTAGGCCCATATACACGTTTTCACTGTAGCAGGTTTCTAGTTATTTGTGTTTTCGGGGTTTTTTAACAGAAAAAAAAACTACAACTCAAGACATTTTGGGTTTTATTGATATTCAATTTACATAACAGGCTCAAATGCAATTAATTAAGTTCTGCATACATACATGTTTAGTCTTAATATATAAAGCAACTTTGGTAATTTTCTTTGAGGTATATTTATGAAGTACAAGTTTTACAGAAACATCACAAAAATATTGTTTGCCACTGATCTTTTTTGTGAATTTAACAAAGTCTTCAAGTTTATAATCCAGTGACTCACAGCCCCACTTCATAAATCAAAAAACCCCCGGGTAAGTACACTGGTACCCCAAGGTAGGTTTGTTGGGAATCACCCAGAGAAATCCATTTTCCCTGTACTTAATCTCAAAAATGACTTTAGCTATCTCCTGTGGCTCTGGGGAAAGAGAGAAACATGTAACTAAAGGCAAGCATTGTCCAAACAGTAAGAATATATACCAATTATTGGGCACTGTCTTTCTCTTGTTCCAAAGACATCACTTGTATTGAGACATATATGCCTAAAAACTTTTCATGAAAGAGCCAAAGCTTCTGTCTGATTTCAGACTTCAGTCAGTGCCCTAGTATTGGGACATAGTGCCCCCAAAAGTTTTTATTGAAGAGCTAAAGTTTGTGTCTGGTTATAACTTACCAGCTGAAACAAGTCGCACACATGAATGAATAAATGAAGACTTATGTAGCTACTGAAAAGTAATCCACAAATTATTTTCAACCAGGTGTTTCACTTCCACCATAAAAGAGTGCTAAGCTCAAGCCAAGCTTAGTTCAAGTATTCATTTGATCTGTCACTAAATGCCCAGATTTTAACATAATCCTCTGGTTCTTAAAATCAGAGCATGGTTCTTCATTTTGAGTGTTGGTATCCTATGTTTCCTTTTCCAGAACTGACTCTTCTGCCATTTGATAAATGAAGGGGCAAGATAATCTCACCTCTGATAGCTACCTGAAGAAGAAACAACCATTTCTTCAGAAAAATACAACATGGCTCAAGAATGTTTCAGATAATAATTACCAACTTGCAGACTCAAAAGGTTGGACTATTGAATTTGCATGCTAAATAAGTGAAGACATTGTAATATTTACAGTATACAAACTTAGAAATGTTATATGCCTGAAAATTGGTCCTTCAAAAGTAGTAATGATAAAGAGGTTTATTCTTTTATTGTCTTCTTTAGCCTCTTGAATGTATCTCAACTGGGAAAGCAGCCTATCGGACACCTACTGATTCTGTGCTAACAGATAAAGCATCAAGCTTCAAACCCCACTGTAAAAATCAGTTCAGAGTGTCTCATTTTCTTTTTGTATCAGAAATTCAAATCCACAACATATTTCATGCTTCACTAGAGAAATTCACTGCTTAGAATTATGTATAAGAAGTGAAAGAATGGATTGTAAGGCTATCAGAAACTAATGTTATTAAAATAACATTATCAATTTAATGTTATTAAAAAGAATGTTCATATTAGAAGTACCAATAATGAGAAAATGTGGAAATGTTCCTGTGACAATTAAAATCCTTCATCCTCTGGTTTTCTTTAAGATATTTTCTTTTACTTCCAAGTATCTCTACATTTTCAGGCCTTGAGATCACTAGCTTTCGACAGTCATGCCAGTCTTGTTCTTACTTAGTAGATCAAAAGTTCTCTGAAGCGTAATGAGTGAGCTCTTTAACTGCAAACAAAATTAATTTTCAAAATCAGTTTGTTTACATTTTTTCTTATTTTTATGCCAAAAGTTTACATTCAGTATGGTTTTGTTTATACTGACGCCCAAATAAAAGACTGAATTTATAAAACACATGGCTGCTCGGGGTTTACGTCGGTATGACTGCTAGGGAGCTCTTCCTGCCCACTCTGGTCCTGCACTCCTCCCCACTCTCCTGCCGTGCACTCTGCCCCCCAGCAGGTGGTTTTCTGAAATGGTTTCTCAAGTTGCACTGGCCTCTCCACTATCCCCTACACAACTCAAGTTCTCCCTCCAGGCCTCTGCTTGCTAGTATGCTCATGCCTGTCTTCAGCCATTTAAAACGTACTCATCCCCACCCTCTCCGTGTCACCTTCCCTAACCATCCTGCCTTTAAACTCCCGAAGTATTCTTACTTACCTGACACTTTATACTTTTTTGTAGTTTTTAACAATACACATGGACATCTGATTTCTCTAATAAAATTATCGGTGACTTGAGAGCAAGAATTATGTTTTATGCTTCTTTATATTCATTCATTTGTTCATTCATTCAGCAAATGTTAATTGTTTATGTACTACATGCTGGGTCTGTGCTAAGCCAAGCACTGGGTATACAATGGTAAACCAAATAGGCACTATCCCTGCCTTCATGGAGCTTACAGACGAGTGAGGGATACAGAACTAAAACGAGTCATCACATATATAAATATGTACTTCCACAAGGCATTAAGTTTTTGACTGGAGGATGACAGTGTCATTTTCTGAAATACGTCAGCTAGAGGAGAATCAGTCTGGCTCAGGATGAAAACTGAATTCTATCTTGGACATGATCAATTAGTGGTGGCCTCTTAGCATCCAGGTGAATATGCCACGTCAGCAGGTGACTGTGTGGGCCTGGAGCTCAGGGAAGAGGTCCGGTAAGAGAGATGGGTTTGGGAATCAATGACATGTGTAGCACAAGTAAGGGGAGTGGATCAGACCACCTAAAGGGAAGCAGAGGAGAAAGCCTGGAGTAGTAGGCCAGGGAGAGGAGATGGTTTTAACCAGCAAAAAGCAGTTTTACTTTATGCTAGGTACAAGTCACAAAGACCATATAGTATATGATTCCATCTATATGAAATGTCCAGAATGAGCAAACCTATAGAAATAAAAAGTAGATTAGTGATTGTAGGAGCTGAGAGACTGCTAATGGGAACAGGGTTTCATTTGGGGGTGATAAAAATGCTCTGGATTTAGGCAGTGGTGATGGTTGTGCAACTTTGTGAATATACTAGGAATTCTTTCAAAGGTTAATTTTATTGTATGTCATTTATATCACAATAAGGCTGGGTTCTTTTATGGTTTTAAAGAAGGAAAGATTAGATACGCTTCAAGAAAGGAGTGGTCAGCTCTTGTCAAATGCTCACACTGTAAGATGTAAACTAAAAAAAGGTATATTAATTTTAAAAGCCAGAGGTCACTGGGGACCTTAGCTTGAGCAATATCATTGGAAGATATGAGGGAAGAAAACAAGGCAGGAGTGAGGTGAAGAGCAAATAAGTGGCTTAAATATAGGCATCTAATTTTGCTCCCTTCTGAAACCCCACTAAAAGCACAATAAAGGGATCTTTTAAGGCATAAATCCAGGAGGACAGGGAGCACAGAAACAGCAAAAGCAGCAACACAACATCAGAAACTAGAAAGCGGATGACTTAGCAGACCAAAAAAAGTGGAATCCTAAACCAACTGTGGAGAAAGCTGAGAACCAACCACATTTACCCTGAAGAATCCTCAAAAGCCTCAGGAATTGACAGGAATCTCTGGAAGTCGGAATAAAGAAAAAGGGACTAAAAATGAGGATTATACAAAAAAGTGTTGAGGCCATCCCCCTATGCCCTGCCCTCTTCATCCCTCTACTTTCACTCTGCTTCTAAAATGCTGGCAGCCAGCCCTTAATCCTTCAGATGCTCCTCTATGGGAACTGACCAATCTAAGAGGAAAGACCTAAAGATAGTGATACCGGGATTTCTCAACCAATAGCTCTGCCAGATCTACAGAGAAGTTCAGGGTACACCGGCCCAACCCACATTAAGAGCTTAAGAGCTTCTGATCCACACAAGCAGACAACCAAGGACTACAGACATCTAATGAAATCCCCTTACTCTAAGGATAGAAATCAAAACAGGGAGAAAGGATCTTGATGGAAAGTGAGTAGGCAAGAAGGGGAAACATTTTTAACCATCAGTAATATGATCAGAGAGATGAAGATACTATAGTCATTTTAAAAGATCACAGTGCCATTAAAAAAAAAGAAAATTCAAACAAGTGGTAGGTCTTTGAAATTAAAAACTTGTTAGCAAAAATTGAAAGACATAAGAATGTGAAGATTAAGTTGAGGAACTCTGAGGAAGCAGAACAAAAAGGCAAAAACATGGAAGCTGGAAAGAAAAAATAAGATCAGACAGCCTGTCCAAAAGAAGGCAGACATCTGAATTACAGGAGCCGTAGAAAGTCAGAAGAGAGAGAGTGGAGGGGAGGAGATCATCAACTGTGTAACTCAGTATTTCCCAGAACTAAAGGGCATGAGTTTCCAGACTGAAGAATGAGGGATGGTAACAGTCTCAGGTTTCTTAATAGCAACACTGGAAGCTGAAAAACAATGGAGAAATGCTCTGAAGGAATATTGTTTCCAAGCTAGAATTCTAACCCCAGCCAAACTATTAATCAAGGGGAAGGATAGAATAAAAACTTTTCACACTAGTGAAGTCTTAAAATATTACGTCCATGTTCTCTTTCTTAGGAAGCTACTAAAGGATATGCTTCATTAAAAGAAAGGAGTAAACCATTCTGGATATAGGAAACAGAGGAGGTATTCAACAGGAATTCCCGGGACCAGAGCTGTGCACCTGCGGAGAGGGCCCCTGGGCCTGACTGGAGCCAGTCAGAAGGCTCCACTCATAGAAAACCTGAGGTGAATGAAGGTTAGGTGAGGAGACGTCTACAACAGACAGAGCTTTAGGAGATGAGATACTTATAAATAATACAATAAACTAATCAACCGTCATAAGACAATTTCAGGGATAAGAAAAAGCACAGAAAAGAAAAAGCAGTCATGGTTTATTCCATGGCTCAGCTCAGAATAGCAAACTTAGTCAAAACAAAGCAAACACTGGATACTGAGCTAACCAAAATTGTAACTTCCTTGGGAGGACAGGGGAATCAGAAAAGAGGACAAGAAGAAAGAAAAGCTTTGTCTTCCGTAATAGGAGGTCGAAAGATCATGTCTAAAACTGAAAAATCAAGAAGTATCAATACATGCTTGTTGTTTATAAATATGAGGTAAACACAAAAAGAAACTAAGAGTTAAAGATTGTTGTGTTTGGCAAAGTATATAGTGGGATTGCTGTTTTTCTGAACAAACCTTGTAGAAAAGTTAACCATGTGAAGGAGTCACTTTGGTGAAAATAAAACCTTTAAAAAGTGAATGGGTTATGAAGGACAAAGTAGTGACAGCCACAGCAGACAACTCTGAAAGAGCCAGACCATGAAAGGAAGCGAGAGAGATGGGCAGACAGAGAAGGATGTGGATGGTGTGGGTGCTTTAATGTAGGAGAGACCGGAGCAGGGCTCTGGGCAGACGGGAAAGACCCAGCTGACTGCAGGAGACTGAAAGCAGATGCCGGAGGGTGACGGATGGAATCTCCCACTAACACCTGCTGGGACTCTCCTGACAG
>NW_027397063.1:50732570-50792656 GCF_003265705.2 Callorhinus ursinus | reverse complement strand
ACTAACACCTGCTGGGACTCTCCTGACAGGCAGAGCAATGCTCTGACAGAGCAGTGGGCATGAACAAGAGGACGGGGTACAGCAATTGGAGATCTGTAGATTTGGTTATAAAAGGCGAGGAAAACTCTTTTCTCCTTGAGGCAGGGTTATCAGTCGAGAGTTGGGGAAATAGGAGGCTGAGGAGGAAAAGTGCAAATATGACCCACTCTTGCTGAGGGGGGTAGGGGGGTGGAAAATGTCACCAGGAGCTGTAGATACTGTGCATCTGAAAAACGCCTAGTTGAAGGTAGGTAGTTTAATGCCCCACATGATATCCTGAGAAATGTTCAATAAATGGATCTTCTAAAAAACAAACCAATGCATAGCAGAAAAGGATGGGAGGAAACAAAGTATTAACAGTGACTGCCTGAATGCTAGAACTATAGGTTTTCTTCTCTTCTACCACTCTCTAGTTTTCAATCTCGAAAAGTATGCATACACTATATCATAATGGAAATAGTAATCTCTATTTTTCAAAGAGAATTCTAAGTTTTGGTTCATGGAACTGAGCAGCACATATTGATGATACTGTGTTCAAGAGATAAATGTTTACAGCAAAACATCAAAATAACCTAAATGTTCATTCTTCAATGGAAAACTGGTAAAATAATTATACCACATTTATACAGCTGAATTCTATGCAGTCGTTAAAAGAAGAGGAAGTCCTTTAATTACTAATATGGAAGCATCTCCAAGATATTGGTTAACAGATAAAATAATCAACAGTGTATACAGTATCTACCATTTCTATAAAAAGTTAATATTAAGCATAAATTTATTGATAGGAGTATCAATAAAAAGAATGAGGTAGATGTATACAGTTGACCTTTGAACAACATGGGTTTGAATGGCATGGGACCCCTTGTACACAGATTTTTTGCAGGACAGCACTGTAAATGTGTTTTCTCTTCTTTATGATTTTCTTAACATTTTCTCCTCTCTAGCTTAACTTTGTAAAAATATAGTATATAATACATATAACATACAAAATATGTGTTACTTGACTGTGTTAGTAAGGCTTCTGCTCAACAGTCGGCTATTTGTAGTTAAGTTCCTGGGGAGTCAAAAGTTATACACAATTTTCGACAGCGCAGGGGTCAGCAGCCCTAACCCTACCATTATTCGAGAGTCAAATGTACATGCTGATAAGGAAACATCTTCAAAATATATTACTACTTATAAAATGAAGGTATGCAACAGTGTATGCTTCCATTCTGAAAAAAAATACAAGTGACTGTACACATAAAATGCATAATACAGAAACTGGCAAGGGTAGTCGCCTCTAGGAGGGGAGTTTCTTCAAATAATGGTATCGTGAATATTCTCACACAACCAGAAGAGCAACTGGTTCATACTGCTATGAAAGTACTGAGTCCTATGGTACAGAGTTGCCTACCTGTTCAAGCATCATGATGGAGTCTCGGAGCACTCCTTTTAGACTCTGGGCCTGATCCTTTTTCTTTTGAATATTTTCCACTCTTGACACCATATCAGAGGCTAAACTGAAAAAAAAAATCTTAAAAATCTTAAAAATCAGGGGAATAGCTTCTAATCTTTCATTTCTAAAAATCATTCATGTCCTATAAATTTGCAAACAAAACAAAAAATTAAACAAAAAAAGTTTATGACTACAGAACAGTTAGCAGATCCAAATCTCTAAACTAGAATAAGTTTTCTACAACTAAAGAATTATTGAAATAATAACAGCTTAGGGGGAAAGACTTACTGTAAAGATTTCTCTTCTTGGAGGTGGAGACGGTAAAAGGACTGAGCAGCATATTCTATCTTTGACAGCTTCAGAAACAGCGTCACATTCAACAGAACTAGCAACAGCAAACTAGGTAGAGCAAATCATACCTGTTAATCCACTCTTATCCAGGCCCAAGGCACAGCTCATGTAGAACATACACGTAAAAACTCTAAAAACGTATGTTGTCTAGACTAGTTTCCAATTGTTATTATTTAAATCAGTTACTCCTATTTTATTGTATGAAATAACTACATTTTGGTATTAAATAGGAAAAAGTTGAAAGGTAACTAGAGTGACAGTAATGTCCTCAAAGAAAGCCAATTGGGATTATCCCTGATATCTCTACTCTCTGGGAGGAATCCCAGCTAGTGCTGATGTGTGACCACCAGCTTAGAAATCTGCCAGGTAAGCTTTCAAGATCTATTTTTGGGTGCCTTCAGCTTAAGCAATTGTACACCCCATAATGCTGCACTTCAAAAAGGAAATGAAGATCAATATGGACTTGATCTTACAGAGATGAACAGGCACCTTACTCCCATGAAAAGCCAAAACAAATTTTTTAAATTACTATTCAGAAAAATTTCTTCTAGTTCAACTTAGACAAAGGAAATATAAAATCCCAAATATACATGAACGGCATCATATATAAAATGTTACATGCTAAATGGACTTACTCTATTGGTTCTCATAGCAGCCTTTCAATTGAATGGATATATTTCTTATTACACATATATGCAAATATATAGGTGGCATCGTATCTCTCTTATTTTTTCTGTTAAAATATTGGCTTGCCCTTAAAAATATGCAGTATTCATCTTTACCTGCCCAGAAGAGGATTTTTTTTTTAAATGAAAACTAAAGTAGGAGCAAGAAAATCAAATCTATGATATAATTGTGGCACTGAAATGGCATGTAGATCAACATTTCAACCACTGACTATAAATTTTCTGCATAGTACTATAGTACTATAAAAGTACATAGTACATAGTACTATATAAAATCACTGATAATATTTAATATTCAAAATTGTCATAGCAAACCAACTTAAGCAGAATATGAAAATCTTTTGTAAAACTCAAAGGTATATCAAACATTTTCTACATTCTGAAATCTATAATTAGAAAAAGTAGCTGCTCTGAGAATTTCATTCCAAAAAATATTCACCAAGAGTGTATCACCCAGTCAGAACCAATTCAATTAAACCCAAATGACTACCTCAATACTCAAATACAGCCATGTAGATAATAGTCATCTAAATATGTCTACCTGAGTAGATTCTGAGGTTCTCGATCCCTGCTCAAGGGATCTGGGTGATCTGACTCAATCTCTGGGTCTGGGGCCTAGAAATCTGCATTTTAGAAAGTGATCCTAAAGGGTAAAGATCACTGGTCTAATCAAATAGAGCAAAATAACACTATTGGGAATTTCATCAGCCTACAACGATAAATATTCTCTTTTTTTTTTTTTAAGATTTTTTATTTATTTATTTGACACCGAGAGACACAGCAAGAGAGGGAACACAAGCAGGGGGAGTGGGAGAGGGAGAAGCAGTCTTTCCGCCGAGCAGGGAGCCCAACACGGACCCGATCTCAGGACCCTGGGATCATGACCTGAGCGGAAAGCAGACGCCCAACGACTGAGCCACCCAGGCGCCCCTAGATAAATATTCTCTTTAAATTTAGGGAACTTCCAATAAAAACTTATGATGGTAAAAATAAGTCAGATTAATTTAACAAATAAAACATTGAGGGGCACCCAGGTGGCTCAGTCAGTTAAGCGTCTGATGCTTGATCTCAGCTCAGGTCTTGATCTCAGCATCATGAGTTCAAATCTTGCATTGAGCTCCATGTGCGAAGCCTACTTAATTAATTAAAAAACATTTATTGAATGTGTACTTGGCATTCCCTCAAATTTAATAATTCTCCTGAAAACCAAAAACTATCACACTGAAGCATATAAAATTAATGTTTTTGTAGACCAAAATTAGTCAAATAGTGGCAATTTCTACACAACATACAAATGCATCCAAATCCTTTTGGAAATTATTAAAAGATAAGTGAAGACACAAGCAAAATAAGCATTCAGAACAAATACTTACAAAATACTCATCACCACAATAAGGGCAATGTTATAGCTTTCCATTTCCTTTTTCTTTCCTGCAGATCACACACATACAAATATATTAGAACAGGACTGTGATTAACAAACACTGGTTAAAATTTAATTCCACTTGAACTGGAGAAGAAAATTTTTACATGACTTGTAAAGACAACTTGATGTAGGGTAAATTCCCAGCACCCTTTATTGATTTCTAATATCTGGACTAATTTGAAACAAATCTACAAAAAGAAAACCTATACCAGTCCTGCAAATTCAGCCTACATTGCAATTTAATCTACTCTAAAATAAGCAATTCAATGCATCATGTATGACCTCCAGCTAAGTTCCATCTCTGCAAATAATATTTGAGCTGGGTTTATGTACAGTGATTCTCTCCTTAAAAAAATTTTTTTAATCATCCTCACCTGTTCTCTGCTGCCCAAATGTTAAATTCCAAAACTAAAGCATTATTAAGCTTACATCACAGATAAACATTCACACTAAGATATAAGCCTTAGAAGAGGATTTGATAATGTAGAGGGATGAGAAGGAAGATAGTTTTATAGTTCTGAGAGGGAGGGAGTAACAGTAGAGGCAAGGTGTCTTCACAATTGAGAGTGTGGATAGTAAAAGTCAAATTCTTCTTTGCAAGTTGTTGGGCTGGACCTGAGAGTACATAAGGACTAAAAGCATATAATCAGTTTAGTACTTTCAAGGGTAGAAACCAAATGTCTGTAAATGCGAGGTCAGAAATTCATGAGTGAAGCATCCAGCAGCCGGGGACAGTGGTAGGGACTGGTGACTTGGGGAGCACATGCTCTGTCTATTGGAGTAGCTACTACTAAGCTCTGACTGATTGTTGCTGTGAAGGGATTTGAGTCCAAAGCTGTCAGATTGGAGTTTTTATATAAAAATGTCCAATTTTTAAAATATTACATTGGCCCAATAAAATACATCAACTGGCCATATGCCTGCCATTTTGTGATTGCTTCTTTACACTTATACATTAGTTATTTTTAAGGAACTCAGAGTTTGATAAACATTATCAGAAAAGGAGAGGAAAAAGGGAGACCTCCTAACTGACGTGTCCATAAACAGGACACATATTCTGCTTCATGTAAGTAAACTAAAATCTTCCATCTCCGTTTACCAGATAAAAGCTACCTGAAATATCCCCTTTGGCATCTAAGCCCCCATCTCCAGAAGAACGCTGAGAGGAAAGTTTAGGAACTGTTTCTGCTGTTCGGTTGAATGTTCGCCTTCTCCTTCGCAAGCCGCTAAGTTTTCCTGTGTCTTCAATGGACTGATTTAACATAGATTCTTCCATTAACAAGTCTGATTCTAAGAAGGAAAAAAAAATCTTTAGATAGTGGAGAAACTTCAATTATAAGATATAGGGACAGGAGGGGTTGTTTTGTTTTTAGGTTGCTTTTTTTTTTTTTTTTCAAGCCTTGGTAACTTTCTAGGTTCTTATGGCCTAGATTCAAACCTTACTCTTAATAAAAAGTTTTGGACGGCAAAATGATCCTATAATGAGGCTTCACTATTCTAGGAAGAATTATCTGTATTAATAAATGATGGGATCATCAGAGCAAATTCACCATGTGCTATATTAAATATTAACATAAAGATTTCAGTTATGAAAACAACAAGCTAGCCACTTACATTGGATCATTAGAAAGATTTCCAAGATAGATTGTGGTAGTTGACTGTCAATATCAAAGGAAGTAGCAGCATATAATAGTTCTACTTTTCAATGAGGGTTTGCAAAAAAGTAAGTATTGGTAAGGAAAATCTGCAAACAACCTAAAAACCTCATTTTTGTCATTTGTTTCGACCTTTCCTTCACCAGATTTTTTATTAGAAGCTCATTATCCAGTGGCCAAACTAATTTTTGAATTTCATTTTCTTTGCTCCTGATTAGGAGTTTAATAATGAATAGCCAAGAGAGAAGAGCAAGGAAAATAGTCAACAAATTAGATGATGAAGACTTAATTTACCCTGAGCTTTTAAGCAGAATTATATTCATGTATATATATATTTTTTTCTCATCTTTTATTTTAAGGAATATTCAAACAGAACAAGTATATCACTTCCACAGTCTAGTACCCACTGTCACCAAATCCATACAGGTACATGATAGCTACCATTGCTAAGTGGGCCTGCATAAACCCAGGGAAGCTGCATTTATAAGGATTGCAGGAGAAGGGGCGTGCACCACAGAGCAGAAGTATGTATTTGTGATCAAGTGAAGCAGTCTCTCACTGCAGTTAGATTCCTTGGCTCCTTGAAGAGGCTGTGATAGCTCCTAACTGTGTGATCTTGGACAAGTCACTTAACTTCTCTCTCTCTTTCAATATTTATTCTTTAGTAAAATGGAAAAAAAAAATAATACCTACCCCACAGGGTTGTTAGGAGCTAATTATAAAGCACACAGGACACATCTGGCATATAATAAACATAAGTGTTTGTTAGACCAATGAAAATTAAGTTTTCTGGGGTGCCTCGGTGGCTCAGTTGTTAAGCATCTGCCTTCGGCTCAGGTCATGATCCCAGGGTCCTGGGATCAAGCCCCGCATCGGGCTCCCTGCTCAGCGGAAAGCCTGCTTCTTCCTCTCCCACTCCCCCTGCTTGTGTTCCCTCTCTCGCTGTCTCTCTCTCTCTGTCAAATAAATAAATAAAGTCTTTTAAAAAAATTAAAAGTTTTCAAATTCCCAGTGGGGTAGAGTTAGAACCATTCAGTGGGAGTCAATCCAATATCATCTACTAGTTCCAGCTATGATTCCAAATGAAGAATCATTCTGTTTTGTTAAAAAATACTATCTTTACAAAAATCAAGAAATTTACAAACCAAGCTGTTTGAAATAGTCCTCCAAGGAACTCCAGGAATTCTTTTCAATTAGAGATTTGATAATGGCCCATGGTTGTTTTCTGTATTTCAAATCTGTAGAAACTCTAATAAAATAAGGAGGAAAGAAGAATATTTATTTAAAGGAAAGAATTTAGTTCTATTAACATTGCAATTAAGTGTAAGATTATATTCAGTGGAAAGCCAAAAAGACTCAAAGTCATTAGATTATAAAAGAAAATTTGTTCCCTGATGATGATTTCTTAAAAAATTGCTGTATGCTGCTAATAACTTCATGAAATTTTCCTTCTAAGTACTTGGGATTTTATTCTTTTCTTTCTCTAGGCCTGAATTTTCTTTACTTTAAATAGCAATAAAGGCAAAAAAATAAAAAAAAATAAAAAAAAATAAAATAAATAGCAATAAAGGCTCAAAATAAATTCTAAATTTTCTAAATGTCTTTTATAATAAAATCTCTAGTGGTCAAAAATTAGGTTGAAAGTAACTACATTCACTAAGACCAGGCAAAGCACGTGGTGGCCCATCACTATCTTTGATGCACCACCATTTCTTATTTCGCATTGCAGCAATGTGCTCACCATGTGCTCCTCAAGAACTCACAGCCGCCTTGACATTAAATAAACTCCTGTGACTAGTTTTGGCCACTGGACTGTGAACACAGTTCTATAACTCTCTCTTCTTCCTGTAGCAACTGAAACGAGACATTCTGGATTGTGTTGCTCCAGGATGTCAAAGCACCCATCAGCAATGGGCCTTGAGTGAGGAACCCCATCCCTCTGCTGATCATTGGTGGATGTGTAAATTGAGCAAGGAATAAAGCTTGGTTGTGTAAGGCTACTAAGATTTTAGGATTGCTGTGTTCCAGAATATAATCTCACCTAGGCTGACTAGAACACTCAGTTACCATAGCTCACCTCAGCCGGCATTTCTGTTTTGAGGATCGGATGATATGGTATCTGTTCAGGGTATAGAAGTAATCATGGTAGGGAACATCATGTGTCAGTACTTCTGAATCTACCAAATAAAATTTTGCTTCCCGACTTTCTTTATAGAGTGTCTGCCAAAATAAGATTAAAAATTTTTTTGCAGGTACATTAAATACAGTTTAATATATTAAATTCCTTGCCAATTTAGAATATATATAACTAGAATTCCTTCTCAAAAATTATAAGACATGAGAAGCCTACATACAAACCAGAAGAGCCTCCATGTTGGCTGTGCCATCTATGAATTGAGAAGATGGGACGTACAGAAATAGTATTTGCTGCCTCTCTGTCATTTCATTGTACAATTATTTTTTTCTTTCTTTTAGGTTTGAGGAGGAGAGAGAAACCATATAGTCTCTTGTGTATGTAATTAGTTTATAAAGAATTTTAAATGTTGCTCATAGGGGAACAATTCAATATCCAATTGAATGAAGCAAGGATCCACACCAAAATTCTTAAAAATTTAACAATCACCCTTCACCAAAAAAGTGAAGGAAAAGGACAACCAAAGAAAACACTGTTTTCCCTAAACAGGATTGGGGTGGTTGCTGGCCAATCCTTCCTCATTTTAACCATACCTTTTCAAGGTTATCAAAGACCCCAATATCAAAATACCAAACTTTTCTTAAATGTTTGAAAATCTTTTGAAGGGGCACCTGGGTGGCTCAGTTGTTAAGCGTCTGCCTTTGGCTCAGGTCATGATCCCGGGGTCCTGGGATCGAGCCCCGCGTCGGGCTCCCTGCTCAGCGGGAAGCCTGCTTCTCCCTTTCCCACTCCCCCTGCTTGTGTTCCCTCTCTCGCAGTCTCCCTTTGTCAAATAAATAAATAAAATCTTAAAAAAAAAAAAGAAAGAAAATCTTTTGAAAAAAATTTAAGTCCTTTTAATACTGGACAAAAGCCACAATCACATAACTAGTTCAGACATTAAGATATTTTCTTTTTTTTTTAAGATTTTATTTGTTTATTTGAGAGAGAGCACAAGCAGGGGGAGGGGCAAAAGGAGAGGGAGAAGCAGGCTCCTGAATGAGCAGGGAGCCCAACGTGGGGCTCCATCCCAGGACCCTGAGATCATGACCTCAGCTGAAGGCAGATGCTTAACCAACTGAGCCACCAGAACAGATACACTATACTTCAATACAATTTGATCAAACACAAACTCCACTATAAAGACAGTGCCATGCTGGCCACTGAGTAGAGCACTGACTATCTTATAATCTCTTCCCATACATCACTGCAGCCCTCTAGTTATTTGGCCCTAACTCTTGACGTGATCCTGTATATCAGATTCTAGTAGTGTTCTATTTTAACCATTTATTATGAAAAAATTCAAACACACACAAGAGTAGAAATTAAGTCTAATGAACCCTCATAAACTCATCAGCTGGCTTCAACAACATTAACTCTTGCTCAGTCCTGCTTCATCTGTACCCCACCCCCACATTCCCTCCCTCCACCACCATGCTCTGCCTGGCTAGATTAACTTTAAAGGATACCCCAGACATCAGTATGATTTTATTCATAAATATGCCTGTGTATCTCTTTACAATTTCTTTATGGTATCTCTTTAAAAGATAATCTTTTCTTTAAAATATAGCTACAGTACCATTATTACATGTAAAAGTTAGTAATTCCTTAAATCTCATAAATATATTTTTACTTGGTTTGTTTGAATTAGGATTGTGTTGATTTGGTTGATATGCCTCTTAAATCTCTTTTTAATCTGACAGTTTCTCCTCCCTTTTTTTTTTGCCACTTGTTTCTTAAAATTATCTTGTAAACTGGTGACTATGATAAGCATCTTCTCTCTTCCCACACATGATTATTTTGGAACACTGACAAAGTAGACATACCTGCTTTTCAGTGGCAGCAGTGCACTTTCCAGTAAGTGGATTATTAAGGACTATAGTGTAGGTCATGGTTCTCAGTTGATCACCTCCAGGTTCTACTTTCCAAGGGGTGGACACTACATCTACTCACAGCAAACATAAAAAGAGAGTTGGTTCTAAAAATCTGAAGACTACAACTTAAAATGGAACCAGAGGTTTTTTTTTAAGTATAATTAACATACAGTGTTATATTAGTTTCAGGTGTACAATATAATGATTCAACAATTCTATACTTTACCTATGATAAATGTACTCTTTATACCCTTCACATATTTTGCCCATCCCCCACCCACCTTCCCTCTGGCAACCACCAGCTTGTTCTCTGTATTTAACTCTGGCTTTTTGTCTCTTTTGTTCTTTGTTTTTTCTTTTGTTTTCTTAAATTCTGGATATGAGTGAAATCATATGGTATTTGTTTTTCTCTGCCTTATTTTACTTTGCATTATACCCCTCCTTGTCCATCCATGTCGTTGGAAATGGCAAAATCTCATTCCTTTTTTATGGCTGGGTAATATTCCATTATACACACACACACACACACACACACACACACCATTCTTTATCCATTCATCAATTGATGGACACCTGGGTTGCTTCCATATCTTTGCTATTGTAAATGATGCTGCAATAAACATGGGGGTGCATATATCTTTTTGAATTAGTGTCTTCATTTTCTTTGTGTAAATATCCAGTAATGGAAATACTGGATCATGCGGTAATTTTTAATTGTTTTCAGGAAACTCCATACTGTTATCCACAGTGAGTGCACTGATTTGCATTCCCACCAACACTGTACAAAGGTTCCTTTTTCTCCACATCCTTGCCAACACTTGTTATTTCCTGTGTTTCTGATTCTAGCCATTCTGACAGGTGTGGGGTGATACCTCATTGTGGTTTTGATTTGCATTTTCCTGATGATTAATGGAAAGAAGTAGTTTTTAATTATTTAAATTTTTTTGGCCAGTCCTAACTTCATTATGACTGTGTTATCATTTCAACAATAAAGGAAAATAAAATTAAACGTAAGGCACTATTCTTGTATGTGACATATTCCCCATCTTTGATCCATTTACTTCTAATTGTGGTCTATTAATACGTTTTTTTTCTTTAGAAAAGAAAATTAAAAGTTGTTTCATCTCTAGTCTTCATTTTGAAGTTCCCAGTACCTGGGAAGAGAAGTAATGGCACCTGCCTTATCAAACACAAACAAAACAACACTTTAACATTCCCATTATTGAGGACAAAACCTTGAAAGACATTTGCCATTATGCAAAAATAAGCCCTTGATCCCAACTTGTGGAAAAATCACATTAATGAGAAATCATGTAATGTTAATGGCTTATCTGTCAAAATCTTTAATCAAGGAGGGGGCTATGGAATATAAATAACTATATAACATTTCTATAATTAAGAAAGCTATAAGAAAATCTCTCTGTATTTATGGCAAGATCTTGGTTAAAATCCTCTTATTTGCTTAATAATAACACAGTGAGGGATGCCTGAGTGGCTCAGTTGGTTAAGCATTTGCCTTTGGCTCAGGTCATGATCTCAGGGGCCTGGTATCTGCTCATGCTCAGCAGGGAGTCTGCTTCTTCTTCTCCCTCTCCCTCTGCCGCCCCCACCTGCACGCGCGCGCGCTCTCTCTCTCTCTAATAAATAAAATCTTTATTTAAAAAAACAATAACACAGTGAGTAAAAACATACTTTGAACATACATATATATTTTTAGAACACAGCACCATACAGCGAAGATCATTTAACAAGCCAAAGACTAGATTCCTAGTAACAGCAGCGTGAACTCTTTTCAAAGATCTGACTAAATCACCTAATGCTGTTAGCACTCATGGACTTAGGCAATTAGTATGTTTGACTGCTATTTGTCAGCATCCTAAAATATAGAAGTCTTTATCTAACCCATTACCCATCATCAAAAAAAATGAAGCAAGCTTTAAGATATAGCCAATTTTACTCAACTTCTTTCATACAGATAGGTCCCAGATTTTTTGAGGGACCCCAAAGCTGCCTTTTGAATATCTGGAAAAATCTTTAAACTAAAAAGGGAGCATCACAAACTATAGAATCTACCATGCAAAATTTTGTAATATATATATTATTTTATTTATTTATTTATTTATTTATTTATTTTTTATGATCTCTACACCCAACATGGGGCTTGAACTCATGACCCCAAGATCAAGAGTTGCATGCTCTTATGACTGAGCAGCCAGGTACCCCTACCATACAGAATTTGCTGTAAAAAATAATTTTTTTAGTTGTATATGAAAGATATAAAAGTTACTTTAAAATAATTTTCAAAAAATTGATATGTCAGTCTGTTTCAAAAAAATTATAAATTATACAAATAATCCATTATTAAATAGCAACAGAATTTTAAGACATCATTGAATTCTATTGTTAAAACTGCATATTATTTAACAAAGCAACTATTAACAAGGATAAAAGTATGTCTTCCACTTGTATTGTCACCAATGTTGCCAACAATCCTACTGAATACCATAACATCATATAATTAACAATATTTTGGAATAATCAAGCCCCCCAATACCTAAGTAAAGCTCATCATGATAGAAAAAATTGGGGATGAAAATATAAGAAAAAATGGCAACACTATACAAAGGACACATGTGCCATTTTGATACACTGAGTTAAGATAATAAAAAAGCAGGAATTGCAGAATATTCTGTGACTCCTTTGATGTAATAAAGTTTTTAAATTAGTGAGTCTTCACACCCATTAGGATGGCTGTTATTACAAAGACTGAAAATCACAAGCGCTGGCAAGGATGTGGAGTAATTATACATTGCTGGGCAGAATGTAAAATGATGCAGCCACTATGGAAAACAGTATGGCCGTTCCTCAAAAAGCTAACCATAGAATTACCTATGATCCAGTAATTCCACTTCTAGGTATATACCCAAAGGAATTGAAAGCAGGGACACAAACAGAGATTTGTATATCAGTGTTCACAGCAGCATTATTCACAATAAAAAGTAGAAACAACTGAAAACTCCATCAATGTATGAATGGATAAGCAAAATGTGCAATATACATGCAATTGAATAGTATTCAGCCTTAAAAAGGAATGAAATTCTGATACACGCTACAACATAGATAAACCTTAAAGACATACTAAGTGAAATAAGCCAGACACGGATGCCTGGGTGGCTCAGTCGGTTAAGCGGCTGCCTTTGGCTCAGGTCATGATCCCAGAATTCTGGGATTGAGCCCCGCTTTGGGCTCCCTGCTCAGTGGGGAGTCTGCTTCTCCCTCTCCCTCTGCCCCTGCTTGTGCTCTCTCTCTCACTCTCTCTCAAATAAATAAATAAAATCTTAAAAAAAAATAGAAAGAAGCCAGACACAAAGGGATAAATATTGTGTGGTTCCACTTATATGAGGTATCTAAAGCAGTCAAATTCATAAAGACACAAAGGAGAATGGTGATCATCAGCAGTTGGGAGTAGGGGGAATGGAGAATTATGATTTAATAGGTAGAGTTGCAGTTTGGGAAGATGAAACAGTTCTGGAGGTGGATGGTGGTGATGGTTGCACAACAGGAATGTACTTAATGCCACTGAATTGAACACTTAAAAATGGTTCAAATGGTATACTTTATGTTATGTACACTTTGCCACAAAAAAAATTGGTGAATCTTGGGAATGTCATATGGGTTTTATTATACTACTCATGCAACTTTTCTGAAGTTTTACAATTTTCAAAATTAAAAAGTTGAATAGGAAGACTTAACACTTAGTTTTGAATTATAAAAGTAGTATCACAAGCTGTAAACAAAAATTTAAATGAATACCTATTTAAAAGCTCTGTAATTAAAAAAAAATCCAATAGTACCATCTTAGTGCTGAAATTAAATCCACAATTGACTATATACAAATCTTTCTGTTAAAAAGAAATATTTCTTAATATTATTAAAAAGAAGGCTTTGTGGGGTACCTATGTGGCTCAGTTGGTTAAGTGTCTGCCTTTGGCTCAGGTCAATCCCAGGGTCCTAGGATTGAGCCCCATATTGGACTGCCTGTTCAGCAGGGAGCCTGCTTCTCCCTCTCCCTCTGCTGCTCCCCCTGCTTGTGCTCTCTCCCTTGATCAAATAAATAAATAATCTTTTTAAAAAAATAAAAATAATAAAAATAAAAAGAAGCCTTGGAAACTGAACTTTGATTACCAGGTAACAAGTTCAGAAGATAGCAGAATGGTGTGTAATCATAAACAGATTATCTCTTTGGGAGCAAACCTTCTCACTAATTCTAGGTCTAAATAGCAACATTCCTATTACTGCTTATACTTGTAATTAGTCAGAAGACTTTGCTTCCAAAAGCCACTTATAACATCAGATAGCAAATATGGTCATCCATATTGAAGCTAGATATGATATCAGACACCTAATACAGTTGTGAGTCAAAGAATAAACTTCAGGGGCACCTGGGTGGCTCCTACTCTTAATTTCAGCTCAGGTCATGATCTCAGGGTCCTGGGATCATGCATCAAGTTGAGCTCTGTGCTCAGTGTGGAGTCTGCTTGAGATTCTCTCTCTCCCTTCCCCTTTGCCCCTCCCCTTGCTCTCTCTCTCAAATAAATAAATAAAATCTATTAAAAAAAAAAACTTCATTTTGTACCAGCATGGAATACCATGCTAGTCCTTCATGGGCCTTTTCAGCCATAACAATGGCAGTGCAATATCAACAGGCATCATCTTAGAAAATTAAGAAAAATAACATATTCAGCTCTTCTGAAATATCAAGTTCTCCAGATAGACACGAATAGCAGGAAAATACAAAATAGATTCAGAAGAGATATAGTTAAACATAAGTTACTGAGGGAAGAGGAAAATTTATATCCCTCAGATATTCCACATTCTTAAAACTAGAAGAACAGAAAAAAATGATTTTTTTAAACATAAAGTTCTTAACATAATCACAGGACTCAATAGCTATCAATGAGAAATCACTTTGCTATACTCTCTGAATACTAAGAAAAAGGTATTTTTTGTACCTAGAATCTATATCAATGATATATTCTATGAACATGTAGTTATGTTTACATAGAAGTTTCACATAAAGCAATAATATTTAATGGTTAATAAAGTGGTTCAATTATGAACTATATTTAAATTGACTGTAGATGGTGCCTGGGTGGCTCAGTTGATAAGCGTCTGCCTTTGGCTTGGGTCAGGATCCCAGGGTCCTGGGATTGAGCCCTGCATCGGGCGCCCTGCTCGGCAGGAAGCCTGCTTCTCCCACTCTCCCTGCTTGCATTCCCTCTCTTCACTGTCTCTCTGTCTGTCGAAAAATAAAAATTAAATCTTAAAAAAGATAAAAAATAAAAATAAATAATAAATTGACTGCAGAATAACTTTCTCTCTGACTGTATCAAATGACTCAACTTATATGAATCTCTGCTGCTACTGTTTGCTATAGAAAATTATAGCAAGCGAAACCATGTGCTCCCAAAGTTTATAAAATATATTGGAATATTTAGGAGAAATTCAGTTTCAAACTAACTATAAGCTTATTTGAGATGTTTACCAAAATAGAACTTTCAACATATAATCAATGAAATCCTTTTTATGAGTATAACTAATTTCCTAACTGGAATCTTTTTTTTTGTATTTTCATTGAGATATACCATAGATACTGCAATCTGAAGTGTATAGCTCCATGAATTTACACAAAGAAAACATACATGTGTACCACTACCCAGATCAAGATAGACTTTACCAACATCCCAGAAGTTCCCTCCCACTCTTTACCCACCCAACTCTCCACACAGTAAATACTATGCTGATTCTGTGTCCATAAATTAGTTTTGCCTGTTTTGAACATTATTATCAAGAAATCATAGTATGTACTCTTTTGTGTCTGGCTTCTTTTGCTTAACATTAAATCTGTAAGATTTACTGATATTGTTATAAGAAACAGCAATTTGCGTTTTTTCATTGCTATACAGTATTCTTTTGTGTGAACATACACAATTTGTTTATCCATTCTAGTAACTGGTGGATATTTGGGCTGTTTTGTTTTGGGACCATTATAAATATGCTGCCATGAACACTATAGTACATGTCATTCAGAGTACACATGTATCCACTTCTGAAGGATACATACCTACTAGTAGAATTGTTGAATCAGAGAGAATTTTTATGTTCAGCTTACTGCCAAACCATTTTGCAAAGTGACTGTATCAATTTATACCCTACTAGAATCCAACTGTTCCACAATGGAATCCTTTTAAATAAGGTTCAACCCAACTGAACTGTTACATTAATAAATAAATGGAGTTTTAGTTTCAAAGAGTTTGAACTTAATTGTAGGTAGGATCTGACTAACTGAACAATTAGTCAATGTTTACATGTAAATTTAACCAAAATGCTTAAATACCAATTCATATATCACCAAAATAAAATCAAAGATTAATTTTCCCCCTGACAACATAAATCAATTTATACAGGCTCAACTCTTAAAGGATAATAAAATTCTCCCATATTTATCATTAGATAGACACAAGACCAACCGATTATATTTCTAGAATTGGCAAATCTCTGCATAAAGCGTGAACTGGTGAAGAGCAATTCAAACATTCTCTCAGCACTGATATGAAAAACACGGTTGATATAAAGTCTTCCATGAAGATCTTTCTCAGGAATATTTTCTGGGGAAACAAACAAACCACAAGACTGAAAGGGAAGAAACCAAGGAATGGTAATTTCAAGATTTTGTTTTGTTTGTTTTGGCACAAAATGGTTTTTAAATGTGATTACAATTATCAGCACATTCCAAAACACTATTAAAACTCTAATTTGGCATTATATACATAGGTACTATATGTAAGTATACATAATATATATCTAATTAAACTATATATGATCAATATTTCAGTCATCAAAACCCAAAAGATACAAAAATATCTAACTTGAATGATACCAAACTTCCACAATATATCTCTCAAGAGTATTTCAAAAGTGACAAGGTTAATACTGGGACACATAGGAGTGTGTCTACCACAGCAATTAGCAGGTCCTATTTCTGAATGCTCATACATTCAGTAAATATTAAATAATGAATGGCTCTAACATCTGCTGCACTCACTAACCCAGTCAGCTGAATAATGCTTCCAGCCTGATTTAAAGCTGACTGCCCCAAGATAAGTATCATTGTATTCACAACCTATTCCCAATACCACACAAAAGAACTAAGAAATCCTTCTGAAAAGTATTCTTCAAAGCTAAATAATGGAATATCACATTTTTCTGGGAACCTGATAATGATAATGATGTTGAAAACTACTGGTAGCAAATAAAGAAACAATATCTGCTCACCTCTCCTCATGTTCCCTGTAAACATTATATAAAATAGCCCATGCTTATAGGGTACTTACTGTAAGTCAGGCATTATACTAAGCATCTTACAAGTATCCATTCATCTTATCCTCACAGCAAACCTGGGAGATGGGTGATATCATCATCATCTCATCATATAGATGAGGAAAACTGAGGAACAGAATTGCCAAAGCTCCATAACTAGTGAGTGACTGAAATGGAACTTGAATTTACTGCAGCTCCAGGGCACACAAACTTAACCTCTATTTTATACTGCCGGGAGTTTAATTTAGAAGAATGGAATGGAATGGGAATGGAAGGGAAAGGGAAAGAGAAAGGGAAAGGGGAAGGGAAAAGGGAAGGGGAAGGGAAGGGAAGGGAGGGGAGGGGAGGGGAAGGGAAGGGAGGGGAAGGGAAGGGAAGGGAAGGGAGGGGAAGGGAAGGGAAGGGAAGGGAAGGGAAGGGAAGGGAAGGGAAGGGAAGGGAAGGGAAGGGAAGGGAAAGGAAAGGAGGTTAAAAAAGAAAAGAGAAGGAAAAAGACAGCCAGGAATAAGAGCCTGGTAAAGGAAATAGAGTAAAGCAATCCAATGTGAAATTTTAATGATTTCAGGACTGGGATTATTTATTATCTCCAAGATTATGGTCCATCAATACAGAATAAAAACTGTGACAAAAGCTCCCCATATTACAGATATCATGTTCTAAGAAATATCTGTGTAGAGCATCTGTCAATATTAAGCCATTGGGAAGCAGTCTGGTCAAGTAAAGGCAGTAGTCTAAGAATCAGAAAAATTCTTCTAGCTCTGCCTTCATCCCAACTATTGATTTTTCTCCCTCATTAAATGATTTGTGTCTATTTTGCTACAGGTGCAAAGAACTTAGGGCTATCAGGCAGATATTGATTTACCTTTTCCCTGCAACAATACTATATGTAGGCAAAAGCTAGGCATGGCAATTTCAAATAATGGCTCCTTTGGTATAGAAATAAATCACTGAAACTAGGTAATGTGCTAAGGTTTTGTGAGATAACTTCCCAATTAGGCTTGAAAAATAGCTTTTTCTGAAATAGAATATATGTTCATTGTAAAAATAATTCATATATTCACAAAGAAAGCAGATAAGTATAGGTGATTCTATTGATCCTGCTCATTTCCCTCACAGATCTTATCTCTATTTGTAATTATATCTTTATTGGCTTATTGACTTGTTTATTACCTCTCTCCTGCATAAGAGTCTACGTTCCATGTGAGTAGAGACCATGTCAATTTTAAACACCTGTATACATTATGTACTTGGCATGTAAGTGTTAAATAACTATTTTTGAATAACTACTGAAGATGCTTAAAAAAAGTATATTAGGATCAATTTTTATTTATAGGACTTTCATTGTACAACCATATTTTTTAGCTTTTTATTTTGGAATAATTTTTAATTTATAACTAATGAAGCTGGGTGTTATTCCCACCCTTTCCCAGTAATATCCTTTTTCTGTACAAGGATCCAATCCAAAATGCCACATTGCATTTAGTTGTTTATCTCCCTCGTCTCCTCCAATTATAACAGTCCCTCGTTCTTTCCTTGTTTTTTAATGGCCTTACACACTTGAAGAACACTGGTTAGGTATTTTGTAAAATGTCCCTCAATTTGGGTTTGTCTGTCTTTTTTTCACCATTAGACTGGGGTTGTGAATTTGGGGAGGAATGCCTGCAAAGGTGAAGTGCCCTTCTCATCAGACTCAGGGGATCCGGGCTATCAACATGATTTATGAAAATGGTAACCATGATCACTTGGTTAAGGTGGCATCTGGCAGGTTCTTCCACTGTAAACATTACCATGTTCATCTTTCCATGTTCTGTTTGTTAGAAATGAGTCACTAAGTTCAGCCCACACTCAAGGGAAGGAGAATTAAGCTCCACCTCCTGGAAGGGGGAGTATCTATGTATATTATTTGAAACTTGTGCTTTCTCCCCTATTTACATATTTATTTGATCATTTATATCAGTATGGACTCATGAATAGTTATTTTATACTTTAGGTTATAATCCAGTGCTATCATTATTTATTTTGTTGATCAAATTTTTTTACTTTGGCCATTAGGAGCTCTTTCAGGTTGACTCCTATGGCCTTTTGATACTCCTTTTTTTTTTTAAGCATTTCTTTATTTCTGGGCCTACAAAGTACTCCAGCTTCATTTTGTGTATTCCCCACCTCAGCCCTAGAAGCAGTCATTTCTCTAAGGAGTTCTCAAACTGTCATTTTTCAAAAGTAAGTTTCTTGTTCACAATTATGAAGGAAAGAAAATTACACTCATATAAACATTTTAATATATTTTCATATTTCACTTAAACTCCATTATTAAATTGTTCTGTATTATGACTGATAGAATAGAATTCATGGTACTACCATTGGAAATTATTAATACCTTTTGTATGTAAATTAATTCAAAGAAGTAAGGACATGAAATAAACTATTTCCACCTGGGATTATATATTTATGACATTCACAGTACTTTAAAGCCTCCTGTACAGGTACCATCACCAATAATATTGTTGTAACATATGAAGCTAGCAAGTGGTATTTCTTTTTTTTTTTTTTTATTCATTTGAGATACAGAGAGAGAGAGAGAGCATGAGCAGGGAGAGAGGGAGAAGCAGGCTCCCCGCTGAGCAGGGAGCCCGATGCGGGGCTTGATCCCAGGACTCTGGGATCATGACCTGAGCTGAAGGCAGACGCTTAACCATCTGAGCCACCCAGGCGCCCCTAGCAAGTGGTATTTCAAGTGGGGAAAGGAACACCACTCAACCTGGTAGCAGGTTACTATTTCCAATAAAGAAGGAATATTTCTTGAATTGAAAATTTTCAAATCTATCAGTTTTTGGCCAGTGGAAATGATGGGAAAAGTGAGACAGATAAATAAATATGAGAGGACATGGGCATAAAGGAATAAAACATATGTTGACAGTGTTTTGAGGATTCACAAAAAATGTACTAGGTAGGTATGCAAGAACAGCATATGATTTGGAGTTTGAGTAACTAAGGACACACAATTTGTTATATCTTCTATCTTCCAAAAACTGGTGACCTGCTGTCTTCTTGACTCAGATTGAGGGTTTTCTTTGCATCTGAAAAACCAAGTTCAATTTGAGAGCATTGTTCAAAAACCTGACTCAGGTAACTATGTCAGGGTTACCTGGTTTAGTCTCATGGCTGCTTCCCTGATGTGCTAGACTATTTCATGGCTTTTGCTAAGCTTTCTCCAGAGGTCTACTTGTCCTCACATTTAGTAATTAATAAGCATCACCTGATATTTGATTCCTGTTTTTCTTTGCTTGGCTTTCCCATTCATCTTGTTCTGTCAGCTATAGGTCACGGATTTCAATTTTGCTATTCTTATGTGCCCCTCCCCCAGCCTAATCTTTGCCTGACTTAGCTTCCATTCTCAACATAAGTGACTTTGGTTAGGGAATCCTGCCACACGTTCTAATCCCAGCTATATAAAATTAAATTTAACTCTCATGACACAGCCCAGGCATCTCATGCCCTCAGACAGCTTGTCAGTTTCCACTCAAGGCTCTACCTCCTGGGGCAGAGGTTTCACAGACTATCCATGACATGATAGAGCAGGGCAGGTGAAAGAAGTAAATCCTAACAGCAACAGAAATATTGTGGCCGAAAACATGGCCATAATGTCCTTACACTTGTAGATGTGAATACGTTGTGTCAACTCATCTTCATCTGCCAGGAAACCCCTAGCACCTTCTCATATGCTCTAAACTCCTCCCCAAAACTGGGCATGTAGTTAATAAGCTGAAGAAAGCTTGTCAGCAACAAGACTCTGGATAAACAAGGTTCTACAGCTTATTCTGTGAAGTATTACATATCAAATTTTTAAGTTCGTATATGGTTTAAGAGATTAAAACACAATGCTTAGCATTTTGTTCAGGAGCTGGCAGCCCAAAACCCATTTCTGGAAGTACAGAAATATTCCCAAAAAGGCACCCTTCAATCTTGGTGGGTTCTAAACTGCCTACCAAAGAGTAAGACCATTAAAAAAAGAAGCCAAAGCAGATTCTAGGCTAACTTTCCCTACACAGGCTTCAGTTAAACTCCACATCAAAGGGACTGAACTAGCTGCTTCTGGTCCCTCTGTGAGATATTTCATGATGCACTGCTTTGCTGATTCCTCTCAGGGATACATGAGTCTCTACTTCAAATGGTCCAGTGCCCCCCTCCCAAAGATTACAATCTATAGGTGGCAGAAAAGAGGAAAAAAGAAAATCCTCTCATTTTCTCACTGAGTGCTCACAATGGTAGATCAAAATACTATCATTTTATTTTTTTTAAAGATTTTATTTATTTGAGAGAGAGAGCACATGAGAGGGGGGAGGGTCAGAGGGAGAAGCAGACTCCCTGCTCAGCAGGGAGCCTGATGCGGGACTCAATCCAGGGACTCCAGGATCATGACCCGAGCCGAAGGCAGTCGCTTAACCAACTGAGCCACCCAGGCACCCCAAAATACTATCATTTTAAATAAAATGATATTGGGTTTAAAATAATCTGCCACCTACCTAACTCCCTCTAAATACACACACAAATTTCCTGGGATGGTTTGCTTCTTTTGACCTTTCTTATTTTCCCCAGTTCACTGACTTCAAGTGTCTTCACAACCTCACAACTTCCAAAAACTAAAAAATAGATTCATTAATTTAATGCACATAATAGGTCCGATAAGCCTGAGATTTTGAAATCTGCTTAGCGAAAGCAATGGAAGTACTTGATTTGTTATGTAATGATAATCTAATAAGAAAAAAGTCATCCCGTTCACCTTAAAGAAAACCTCCACAAAAGAAGGCTGGATGCCGTATGTAACGTCTCAATGCTGTAAAGCCAGTCTTTAAGGAACGCCAGCAAGGGAGGACATGGGATCAGGGCTCCCATGCAATACAGCAACTACACTACTGCTATTCTTTATTTCTAGATATGAATGCAGCTCACATGAGATTTAATATTACCCTTTATGAAGCTTATCATTAATGTTAATTTGATAGGATCAATAAGGAAACTTCTTTTTAAGAACCATTCTTATAAAAAAGAGCAGGTAAGACAGAGGAGGAAAAGAAATCCCTGTTTTGGCATCACTTACCTGTGTGGCCACTGGGTGCCAGAGCAGACCTTCCTAAAGTCAGAAGTTCAGCCAGGCAAGATTACTAATTCATACTGCTGCATACCAAAGCACGAATGGTAAGGACACTAAGAGAGTCTAGTCATTCATGGAGCTCAATCCTTTTAAAAGAACTTATTCTCAACTATCTTTTCAAAAGAATTCAACAACTGTCTTCTTAGTGCATTCTGTGATTTTTAGGAACTACTGAATTTTTATTTATGTATTCAAGAGCAATGGATCTAGTTTTCATTAAAGATACTTGCTACAGTGTTCCCAAACCAAAGTTGATTTAGATTTGGTTTTCATAGATTTGGTCTTGGTTTGCTTTGAGATTTGGATTTGATTTTAGATTTGACTTGGATTTAGTTTTGGCTTCCACGGATTTGGTTCTCACTATAATAAAAGGCTTCAGGGGCTTCCACACCAGGTCCAATCTGAACAGTAACTGGACTAGCGAATACAATCATATCCCACAGATCCAAATCACTATAATGTCCCCATGCTAATAACCTGAGCATTGCTGGACAGAAAGCACAAAGAGCAAAATCCACTGGCATTGCTCCCTTTCCTGAAATTGGAAAGCAGTCACTCTTCTGTATCTTTCCCCATGTCTCCCCACTTCACTGTTTCAGATGTCAACAATCTTACAGTTAAAAAAAAAAAAAAAGATTCCTTAAAATGCCCACTTAATAAGTATGACAAGCCCCAGGTATTAACTGAGAGAAGGTAGAGAGAACATGATTTCTTATAAAGTTTCCTTTAAGCAATTTTCTACTTTTGTATCTCTCTCTCTCTCTCTTTTCCTTCCTTTTTTCTTTCTTTCTTTCTTTTTTTTTTTTTTTGGTAGTTAAAAGAAAGTAAATTATGGTGTGTATAACACTATGAAGATTTTTATTCAGATTTGCCTTTCCATTCATGGAAATCTTCAAATTCCAAGCTGAAAAGTGGAGATGGGTTACACCTAGCAGCTTCTTCCCACTATTTTTTATTAACTTCCACCTTTCTTTTGGTTCTTTATAGAGTGAGAATGTGTTTAATGCAACTAAATTCTCAATCTGCATTCACCCAATACAAAGATAAACATTAAAAGATGTAACTGAAATCTTATTAAACTTTATAAGAAATTCTTTACCTTCATCAACAGAATCTGAGGTGCTGCTTTTGTCCAGAGAAAGATACTCATTTTTATTCAAGTCCAGTGATTTTGATGGCATTCTACTTAACCTCTTTTCTGAAGTTAGTAAAGGACTCTTTTTTATCTGTTTTTCACTTTGGGGTGCCTCTTTCCCTAACCCCTAAAAGGCAAACAATCCAGTTAAAAAAACATTTATTGGCTTAGATTTTAAGGAGGGAGCTTTAATAATAAAGATGGTTTGAAATATAGCTCTTTGAAAAATGTTTGTTATGTTTACATCACATTTCTAATACAGTCCATAAAATATTGATAAATAATAATATATTATCTTACAACAAATTCTAAAGTCATCTTCTTACACAGTAATGAACAATAAATTTATGAAGAACATCATATAAAAAGAACTCACAGCATCATGTAAATCACTTAAGCAGAAGGGAAAGGGGAGCAGGGGACAAAAATAATGGAACAGCAGGTTCTTTGGGGTGGGAAAGGGAGAGGAATCAAGCCCAATTAGTATCCCCAAACAATACCTGCCCCATCATCTCAAGGAAGAGAACTCCCCCATTCTCAAGACCAGTAACTACAGGGGAAAGGGAGAGAAATAGATAAGAGTCAGGTAAGAGTACAGTAGAGGAGACTGGATTAACAGGAAACATTAGTTTCATAGCAAACTTGTAAGAACACAGTTGGCTTTGCTATTAAGGGACGAAGAAATTGGGCATTAAAAGATATTCAATATATCATACTATCCATACTTTCTGGGGATGATTTAATCAAGATACGTCATTTCTATAATAAATTTAATGTTAGGCATTAAAGTATGAATGCTATTGCTATATTAGTATTCAAGTAGAACTGTATTATAATTAGGTTTAATAGAACAGTGTAAAAATATAAACAATACAGCAAAGTACCTTCTTGCATTATCTGTCTGTAAGCAGATGAAAGACAGCATATTTCTAATTCTTACACTTCCTGCCCCGTGAGATCTTTGAGCAGCACTGAAGGGCAGAAGCTCCAAGGAGGAGACAGGTTTCTATTGGCCACTCAGAGAGCAGAATAACAACTGGGACCCAAGACACAATTTATGAAAGGATTATACTACCCTAGTCAGAGGACTGATTCTTCAAGCAGAGATTACTGCTAAAATTGAGATTTGATTTATTTTGGAGTTTCACACTACAAAGCAACATGCTTACTTAGCTGACCCAGAACCTCTTTAGCAAATCCTAAGTAGAGTAAGTTTCCACACATATTTCTCCTGTTGTTTGTAATTAAGATACGGTTCCTATTATAAAGAATAGGGACAGATACTTTTAGGAAAAGTAACAGTCACTGTCTTTGAGTGGTTGGCATCTGGACAACTTTTATTTCTTTGCATTCTTTTCTATATTTCCTGAATTCTTCCAAAGAATATTAATTTTATAACTTAGGAAAGTTGTAATTCCATTTAAAAATGTTTTTAAAAATGTTATTTTTCACTTTTTGTTATTTCTAACTTTCTTGGAAGTATAAATGAAACAAAGTAAGTGACATATGATATTTGTTGACATCTGAGAACCTCACTATACTGTTCTCGAATGCAAAAAAAAAAAAAGGAGTGAACTTCTATATTACCTGTATTCCATAACCCAAAAACCTCTATACTAGACATCAGTGAACATATGATCACTCTTAAAACGTTAAAGTCTTCCTCTATATTCCATTTCCTTTCCCTAAAGGAAATATAACATCCTTTAGGCAAGAACCAATGGATTAACTATTGTAAGAGCAGGTACAGAAGATGATGTCACGGCGGTAGTAAGAAAGACTCAAGATTAGTAGTTTTGAGAATGCAGTCCTCAAAGTCAGGCTTTTGTAAAAGGATCAGGAAATTGCAAGAGATCTCCTGTCCTGGTACCTCCCTAAAATTGAGTGGCTTGGTTTTCTCGATGAGAACATATACAGAGATTGGCATCCCAAATCACCTCCCTTGTACCAATAATAAGTTCCTAAGGGTCTCTAGATGAATAGTTTTGTAAGAAATCCACAGTACAAAATCAGACTGGGATAAACGTATGACGGTGGCCTGAAACCAGTTGGTAACTTGGTGGCCTTTACATATTCTGTCTCAGTGTTTTCCCAACACTTCTTCACAGATGCTGGGAGCTCCATGGGAGAAGGTAGAAAAGGTCCCTTGCTGGCTACATGCAGATTCACCTTCAATTGTAATAGCTCATGGTTATTGAATACTTAATGTGTGTTAGGGATCGTTCAAAGCACTTTCACATATATTAATTCATTTAATCCTTATTTAAAACCTCAATGGGGTATTATTGTCTTCATCTTATAGCTGAGAAAATGAAAGTATAGAAATGTTAAGTAATTAGGTTAACTTCTTTAAGGGCATTCAGGCAGCAAGTGGCAGAGATAGGATCTGAAAGCAACGCTCTGCTTTAAACCAAGAAATTCAGCTGTGGCCCAGACTTGCATCCCCAATCAGCAGAACGAAAGCTCTACAATAGGAGCCCCCTCATGACTCAGAATGTGGTCTCCAAATGCCACTCTTCACTAAGAACTATGGCCCATTAGGAAAATGGTTGATACTAAGTCTGGGACAGTAAGTGTACAAAGTGTGCCTGGGACACATAGTTGTGCTAGAAAGAAAGGAAGCCATCAAAGATTATTGATCATTTCTAAAAAACAAAGAAGCCAATCTGAAGTGGCTCCTGTTGGCAGAGGAGACAAACCGAGTATTTAAAATAATAAATATAATGACTCAAGTGATAGAAACTCACTGAAATTAAAAAAAAAAAGCAATGGGCTTATAATGATACTTGAAAAAATAAAGGAAGAAACTAAGTACTATAGTACTAAGTACTATAGATTAACCAGATGTGCCTGCTTTCAGAGTCAACTTAGGAAGCACCCATTGTTACTCAAGCATGCAGCGCAGGGTTCTCATCTCCCCCTTCAAAACAGATTCTTTCTACCACATATTCCACTTAATCTGAGAAAAATTCTGCTAACTATGAATTCCTCTATATTATTATATCTTTAATGACATCCAACCCCCTTATAAATGCTCAGGAAACTGTCTGGTAGTTCTGCTCCATATCCAGCTCTGAACAAAACCACGTATTATTCCCATATAACCTCTGCTACTTACAGACTTAAAATCCTTCTCCTAAGATAAAGGAGCAGCCTGACATCTTAAATTTTTAAACATTTTGTACAGTGTATTTTTATTTGATCTTGCATTACGATTAACACATAGCAGCATCAGATATATTTTAAAAGGGATACCATGCACTAACCCCTTTTGGTGGATTTCCATCAATTGACTCTGCTTCTGAAACCCGATTAACTGATTCTCGGGTAAAACTGATGGACTTGGAAAATTTTTCATCTCTCTCTCCACAGTCATCCAAGCTACTTCTTCCTGGACTTCTGTAAGAAACACATCATTATAGAAATATAATCAAGGTCAATTCTATACAAATGAGTGATTTAGTCTCCCCACTGAGGTCCTTTGCTATTATAAAGCATTTTGACAACAAATGGGTTTTTGCAATGTAACAAATAAGCCCTACTTATAACAAGGCCATCTTCTTAAATCACATGCAAATTGACTTCATTTCAGAAAACAAAACATGCTCACATGAGATTTTATAAATTTTAGAAACCATTAAAAAATTAACCATGTACAAGCGGCTGTAACAACAACTAATACAATGAGTATTATAGTTTGTTTAAATTTCAGTTATAGACCACCACACAGCTTTGAAAGGTACAGGGTAGATGTTTGTTGGATGCCAGTCAATACCAGAAGGCAGTTTCAGATCTTCTGATTCAGTTCCAGCTGAGGTGGTGAGTCCCTCCCAGGAGGGGGAGCTCCTGATATCTGAGCACAGACCCCATCAATTAGTCCATGCCCACCTTTTTGCTCTTCTCCTTCCTAAGAACAAAGTTTAAGGAACAGCTTTCATATGGTCATAGGAACATGACCACAACAAATGTCCTGAGACCTACTTTTCCTATCTCAGGGAGGAACATAAAGAAAGGAAAATCTATGAACAATAAAAGGAGTACAACTGATCTAATGTCCAGGTCTCAAACTTACTAAGCAATTATTCCTATGTAATCTTTGCTACATAGAGACTTAAAGCTTTTTAAAAATAAAGTAGCAGGCTATCATCTTTAGCCATGTTATCCTAAGGAAGGAACACCCCTATTCTACCCCACCCAAATAATACTTAGGTCTGCCACCAAGTCACTCTTGGCCAGGCAGAATGGCAGGGCTAAGGGGACCCAACAAGAAAAATGGCCTTGAGACTAGCTCAGCAGCTGAGTGTCTGCATGTGGGGATTTTAAGGATGGAAGTGAGCTGTGGAGAAATACAGAAAGGAAAAAGGAGGAGGGAGAGAGTGATAGAGAGAATGAAAATGAAGACAAAGAAGATGGGAAGAGCTGAGGAAATAAAGGTTTGAGACATACGCTTCTTTCGGGTAATGGGAAGAAAGAGGAAAGGAGGAGAGGGAATGAGGATCTGGCCACATATTCTCTGAGAAAGCACTCAATCACCAGAAGAAAACAGCAGCTTCTCTGGTGATTTCAAAAAGCTGGACCTTAGAGAATATGAAGCAACTCATCAAAAATATTCATTCCCTTCTTCTTCAAAGAGTAGAAACTCCTCGAGGTGGCAGGGACCTTGGAGCTCATCTCATTTCAGAGATGAGTAAAGTGAGGATCAGAAAGGCTAAGAGATTTGCTTGAGGTTGTGCAGTTACTTGGTGGCCAAGTCCAGACTAGTATCCAGATCTTCTCCACCATAATCCAAGGTTCTCTGCATTATGTCAACTGCTTTTCTACCCAGCTCCAACACCTAAGAGAGACTAGGAAACTTCACAAGAAGAGCAGTACAATGGAAATGTTTAACATTACAGAAAACTAATAAAATATGTATGTGTAACCACATAAAAAAGATGAAAATGTTGATGCTGAGTATAAAGAGGATCAGCATAACTAGAAGGCTACCTAAATAAAGGAAAAATTATGTACACAGTGAGACTTCTAAAAGATTTCTATTTTAAGATTTATTTGCTACAGAATTTTTAAGTAAGAGTTTTATTAAGATATAATTCACATACCATAAAATTCACCCCAATACAGTGTACAATACACTGGTGATAGAGTTGCACAGTCATGATCACCACTATATAGTTTTAGAACATGTTCAGCCCCAAAAAGAAATCCTGTACCCATTAGCAATCACTCCCCATTCTCCCTTCCTCCCAGCCTCTGGCCACTACTAATCTACCTTCTGTCTCTATGGATCCACTCATTCTGGATTCCATTTCATATAAATGGAATCATAAAATATGTGGTCTTCAGGGATTTGCTCCTTTCACTTGCTTCTTTCACTTATAATGTCTACTATAGAATTTGATGTATTATCCCTAATTGTTTTTATTGCTATGACCTCAATTACCGTTGGACAAAATGCACTTTTACTTGTAAAGGTTAATAAAAATGTCCATTCTTCCCAATGAATCACAATCAGTCAAAAATGATCTCTCTCACCTCTGAATCTCTTTATTACATTATCTATTGCTCTTTGGCCTTTATCATTTTCAACCTTATATTACAATTATTTGCATTCCCCATAGTACTATCAATTCCTTTCATTAATGCATTCGATATTCATCGAGTGCCAACTACACGTCAAGCACTACTTTAGGGTTTCCTCAAGGAAACATCAAATTATCTTTGTATCCTTCAAAATAATTACTAATTTATTTTATTGTTATCTATACGATCAGAGATGTCACTAGGTACTTCTCCAGATCCTTAAAAAAAGCTTTACTAAAACCACACTTTAAGCAAATCCTAGATAGCATAGTTACAAAACTAACATTTCCTTATATGTCCTGTATTTGCTTACCAATTTAGCAAACTACTCGCTGTCCTCACCTTTCACTGCATTCCACTACAGTGAACAGAGGTAAATTCCACCCAAGGATGAATTAACAGAAATTCTAAATTAGTAAAGTCTAAAATAATTCTGCTTGAATTAATGATTAATAAGTCGTGAAATTTCAAGACATTTTGCTCTACCTTGGCTGCACATTATCCTCAATGGACAGAGACAAGTTTTCCATCTCTTCAGCACTTAAGCCTAGCTCATTGCCATAGTTCTGCTGGAGCAGCTGCCAGAATTCCTGTCTGGTCAAGCTCTAAAATGACAGAAAAATTACACTGAGTATTGGAAAATATAGGATAGGACAACATAGTGATTCAAAACATGAATTCTGAAGTCAAAACGACCTGTTGTGCAGATTCTAAATGTGTAACTTTGGTCGTTATTTGACCTTTCTAGATGTCAGTTTTCTGTATCTGTAAAAAACGGGTCCACAAAACTTATCTGACCAGGTTGATAGGGGGAGTAGATAAAATGCTGATTTTAAAGTGTGTAACATAATAACTACTGTAAATGGGAAGTAAGATGTTTAAAATGGCCTTTGCTTATTATAGTTTGTTCACGGTATCTGGCAATCACCAATCTGCAATTTAAATTCTACAATCCAATCAGTCTTTTATGACCACTGGATCAACATTCAGAGTTCTAATCATCAATTCAGAACCATCCCCTTAATTCATGATTTATCTGAATATTTTGACCATTTTAAAAACCTTATATATCAGGGGTGCCTGGGTGGCTCACTTGAGCATCTGCCTTCGGCTCAGGTCATGATCCCAGGGTCCTGGGATCAAGCCCCTTGTTGAGCTCTCTGCTCAGCCGGGAGACTGCTTCTCCATCTCCCTCTCCCTCTCCCTCTGCCTGCCATTTTCCCTGCTTGTGCTCTCTCTCTCTCTCTGTGTCAAATAAATGAATAAAATCTTAAAAAAAATAACTTATATTTCAGAAAACTTTAAGTTATATTTTCCTAAAATACAAAAGGCAAGAGGCTAGAATTCAGAGTATTTTCTTTGATTTATTTTTAACAAAATCCAGCTTGTTCCTTCTTTGCAGGTATCATATCAGAGTTAAAATCATCTAATACAAAAAACTCATGCATTACATAGCAAAACAAAAACAATAATAGTATGATAACCAATGATCTGATTTTTAGAAATATTTCAGGTGGTTAATTACATGATTAAGCAAGGTAGAGGGAGGCAGTATAACACCTGTGGCAACTGTTGGCAAGATTCTTTATCTCTCTCATTCATTCAACAAATATTTATTTAGAACCTACCAAACATGTATCACTGCACTACATGGCAAAGGAGGACAAAAATAATGTACAAGAAAGCAAAAATGAACTTTTGGGATTTCATCAAGATAAAAAGCTTCAGCACAGCAAAGAAACAGTCAACAAAACTAAGAGGCAACCCATGGAATGGGAGAAGATATTTGCAAATGACACTACAGATAAGGGGCTGATATCCAAGATCTATAAAGAACTTCTCAAACTCAACACCCAAAACACAAATAATCCAGTCAAGAAATGGGCAGAAGACATGAACTGACATTTCTCCAAAAAAGACATACAAATGGCTAACAGACACATGAAAAAATGTTCAACATCTCTAGCCATCAGGGAAATACAAATCAAAACCACAATGTGGGCGCCTGGATGGCTCAGTGGGTTAAGGGTCTGCCTTCAGCTTAGGTCATGATTCCAGGGTCCTGGGATCAAGTCCCACATCAGGCTCCCTGCTCCACAGGGAGTCTGCTTATCTCTCTGCCCCTCCCCCCACTCATTCTCTCAATCTCTCCCACCCTCAAATAAATAAATAAGCTTTTTTAAAAAAAAAACACGAGATAATACCTTACACCAGTTAGTATGGCAAAAATTAGTAAGACAGGAAACAACAAATATTGTTGAGGATGTGGAGAAAGGGGAACCGTCTTACATTGTTGGTGGGAATGCAAGCCGGTATAACCACTCTGAAAAACAGCATGGAGGTTCCTCAAGATATTAAAAATAGAGCTACCCCATAACCCAGCAATTGCACTACTAGATATTTACCCCAAAGATACAGATGTAGTGAAAACAAGGGGCACATGCACCCCAATGTTCATAGCAGTAATGTCCACAAGAGCCGAACTATGGAAGGAGTTGAGATATCCTGCAACAGATCAGTGGATAAAGAAGATGTGGTTCATATATACAATGGAATAGTACTCAACCATCAGAAAGGATGAATACCTACCATTTGCACTGACATGGATGGAACTGGAGGGGGATTAGGCTAAGTGAAATAAGTCAAGCAGAGAAAGACAATCGTCATATGGTTTCACTCATATGTGGAACAAAAGAATTGCACAGAGGACCATGGGGAAGGGAGGGAAAACTGAATGGGAAGAAAGCAAAGAGGGAGACAAACCATGAGAGACTCTGGACTCCAGGATACAAACTGAGGGTTACAGAAGGGAGGGGAGTGGGGGGATGGGGTAACTGGGTGATGGGTATTAAGGAGGGCACGTGTTGTGACGAGCACTGGATGTTATATGCAACTAATGAACTTTTGAACACTATATCAAAAACTAATGATGTACTACATGTAGGCTAGCTGAACATAATAATAAAAAAAATAATGTACAAGTTAAGCTCCTTGCTCTCAAACAAATTATAATATAGTTGAAGAAACATGGGAGACTTTTAAGTTAAATATGACAGGCTATAATATTATTAAGTACTAAAGTACTGATAGAATCAACATACTATAAAAGTCTAAAAGCAAGAAATATTACTGTGGATTAAAGGTGATCAGATAAGGCTACATGTTGGAAAAGGGTCTTCAGCAGAGCTGAAGGAAGGACATGAATGGGGAAAACAGAGAAATGAGGAAATTTTGGGAGAGGGAAACCAACATACAATACAGAATAAATACATAAAGAACATAGGTAATGCTTGCTTTTTTTTAAGGTTTATTTATTTTTATTTTAGAGAGAGCAAGCACGCATGCTCGCATGGGTGAGGGGAGGGGCAGAGAGAGGGAGAGAGAATCCTCAAGCAGACCCCTCACTGAGCATGAAGCCCAATGCAGGGCTTGACGCCAGGACCCTGAGATCATGACCTGAGCCCAAATCAAGAGTTGGCCACCTAACCGACTGAGCCACCCAGGTGCCCCCAGGTAATACTTGTTCAGAAGTCAGTTAATAGTTTATTGACCTAACTGGAGTAAAAAATTTAAGTCAAAGAAATTTAAGTCGGATTTTAAGTCAGAAAATAAAGATAGGGAGATTTAATGAGGCCAAAACATACATATGCCTTAAATTCCTCCCTGATACTCCCCTTGACAAATGCCACTTCTTTCTTTCTCCTTGTTTCTTCTCCCTGTCTGGTGGCTATGGAATCTTTGTTACATTACACTAGATGACCTTCATTATATTTCATGGAACCTCAAAGAGATTAAGAACAAAATTTCTATAGTTTAGACCACTAGTTTTCAATTTGCCATACCCAGACTACTAGGATTCCACAAGAGTAGTTGATGAAAATTCAGATATTATCAGTACTTTATTTTTTTTAAAAAAAGATTTATTTATTTGACAGAGAGAGACACAGAGAGAGCGGGAAAACAAGCAGGGGGAGTGGGAGAGGGAGAAGCAGGCGTCCCACTGAGCAGGGAGCCCGATGCGGGGCTTGATCCCAGGATATTTTTTGATTTTTTAAAGTATTGATAATATCTGGGGGCGCCTGGGTGGCTCAGTCATTAAGCGTCTGCCTTCGGCTCGGGTCATGATCTCACGATCCTGGGATCGAGCCCCGCATCGGACTCCCTGCTCAGTGGGAGACCTGCTTCTCCCTCTCCCACTCCCCCTGCTTGTGTTCCCGCTCACGCTGTGTCTCTCTTTGTCAAATAAATAAATAAATAAATAAATCTTAAAAAATAAAAAATAAAAAATATCCAAACAGTTACCTACAATAAAGTTATTCAAACTAAGTAAAATGTCAGGGCTCTTTGAGTCTGAATTACATTAGCCTAGAATAGTTATCTAAGGCTGATAAGAAACTCTCATTGTAAATAATGTGTGTCTAATGAACAATAATGTTCTAACGTTTTATTATTTGGTATACACCATTTGTTTGGTGGGCAAAGTTTTTTGAAGATTAGTGTCCATAAAAGAAAAATAAAAAGGATCACTAGTGGGAGAGAAAGTTAAGGAGCCACTGTCCTTGATGCTAAAGGTGCCCCCACACATTTCTTTTCTGACTCCCACACCAGAAAAGACATTTGTGAATAGCAATTAGCTCATACTAATAACTCAATCTTTCAAAGACACTATCTTTGAAATACTTTTAGTGTCATAAACGGACGGTTAACTTTATAAAGAGAAACAAGAACTATTTCAATATACTTGTGGAAGATTTACCTTTTATAAAAACTTCTCTGGAATAATAAATATGAAAGTATTCCAAAAACAGACTAAAGGAAATAGATAAACCAATGATAAATATTCAGACAGCTTCCTAAGAGTGAAAGATATGAAACTTAGACATAAAATATTAACAACAAAAACAATTTTCTTTGACTACATAAATAAATGTTTAAAATATATTATCAAATACTATCAGGAAGTTAACAGTAAATAGAGTAATATACTTTTTATCTATGTTTATATATATATATGAACTCATATATAAAGTATATATTTATATATACAAATATAAAAATATAAAAGTATATATAGTATTTTATATAAAAGGTATAAAGCATGTACATATATAAATTAATGGAAAACAAAAACAAAATACAAAGATAGTTCACTATCTTTTTTTTATCATTTTTTTTTTAAATTCACCATCTTACAGATCTGCTAATTTGTTAAAAATAACTTTTTCTACAAAGTTGGTCAAAAGTCGCAAAAAATGTGGTTATTTCTAGTCATACTGAATATTTAAACATTAAAACATATACCCACACTGATATTCATGATTCTCTGAATAATAATTCTCTGAATCTAAAACAACCTAAATTTTCAACAAAGGCTGACCACCTACCTGCAAACAATGGAGGGTCTCCCGGATTCAGCCTGTAGAGAGTACTTTAATAAAATAAAGATGAACCAAGTAGCAATCAGATAAGACTCAAAAGTCAGAAGATCAATTTCTGGCCCAGAAAGCTTTGTATCCTCAGTATTCTGCAGTCTTTATCTGCATCAGAGTTCCAAATACTTAATGACAACTATGTGAAATCACTGCTTTACTCTTCTCATTTCGTTATGAGAAGCTTTTCCTTATGAAAGACACGTTCTACTGAGTTTAAAGCACATTATTTGTCACTTCCTGGTCTGTAGAATCAGCACTTTCCAAGGTTGCAGGTCAGAATGCAGAAGTGGTAGTTACACCTCACTCTACAGGTTCCTAAGCCACTCCTACTAAAAGAAGATAGGTAAACAGGGTTTTATTAAAGGGACAGTTCTTAATTTCTTCTTTTCCACACAAGATTAGGAACAATAAAATGCCAATGAAAATATCTGCTTGTGCTCAATTATGTAAGATGCCTATCGCAATATTATTCCAATCTCATTTTAGAGATTAAATATATTAAGGGTTAAATTTTTTCTCCATGCTAACACTTTCTTTCAACTCTGACGATGTCATTATTACTTCTTCATATGCCACTTCTTCAGTATGGATGTAGCAGCCCCATCAGACTTGTGCATTAACCCTTTACAACTATCAAAGATTGTTATCTCTTAAGTATTATAAATGGAACGCCAAGAAATAACAGGAAGAGCAAGCTATTCAATTTCAGCAATTCCAATAAGCACTCAGCACATCATTCATCACTGAAAAGTTTGTATCTTCATTACTCAAAGGTTCTTTCCTTTAAAAATATTTTTTACTTTCTTCAGAATAACTTCCTGGCAGGGACCTGGACTGTAATAAACACTATAGAGAGTCTCATCTACCAATTCCAATGTATTTCCCTGAAGAAAACTTTTCTTCTAAATGAAAAATCACAGCTTGCCCCAATTTCTACCTAGTTATTCCATTTAATTTAGTAAGATGTGTGGACAACATCAAATGCTACTCAATGAACTGTGACGATATCCTTTGCAGGGGGGTGTTAAAACCTAATTATTGTATGCAATAGCAGAATGAAGGACCAGAGCAACACTGGAGAATACTATTCCCTCAAACTGTAGAGAGCACACATGGGGGCTAGAGTCCACTGTCTAAAAATTAGTGGTTTTGACATATTATGGTAGTTCTCACAGGCTGAAACTGTAGATAGATATCCTTACTCTACTATGATAACCAAATTGCTATGAGAAAAATATACATTAGCTATACTAGAAGTGATCTTATATACCTTTGCTAAATACAAAAATCCCTATAGCAAACCATGAGTATATAGTAAATTTAGTAGGCTTAAGGGGGAAAATAGAACCTGAGACTTAGCCCCAAAAAAGCCTGGTACACAAAGGCTGAATAGAAGAGGAGGGGCCAACAAAAAAAAAAAAAAAGAGAGAGGGAAATACCAGAGAGGTAAGAGGGAAGTCCAGAAGGAATGCTGTCATGGAAATCAAGGGAAGAAGGTGCTCAAAATGGAGGGAGTATATGGTGGTTGCTGACAGATCAAGTACAAGGACCACATACATGGCAAGTACAAATGTGCCAAGGAGTGAAACAGCCTGGCAAACCAGTTCACCATGACTAGCATTGGTGGTAGGGAAAGTAGAGGAAGGGAGAAGGAAAAGAGTCAGTGGGAAGGGGAAGCAGCCAGAGCATGAGGAGCCTTGTATGCCATGCTGAAGAATATGGGGTCTACACTGTTAAAATATAAAAAGTCACCTACTAGTTTCACATAGAAAAGTAAAAAGTTCAAAACTGTGTGTTTGAAAGATACTCTTTTAAAACTATTATCGCTTTGGTAACAATCTAAAGGACAGATTACAGTGTTAAAAAGAGATCATTAGGAGACTTTTGTAATGGTTCAGGCTAGACATGATGAGGGCCTTCATGAAAAACATAACATGGTTGGAAAAGAAGAGGTAAGGAACAAGGATACCTCCAGGATTCTGGCTTGGGGGACCAGGTAGAAGGAGGCACACTTCACTGACCAAGGGAAAAGAGGTGGAGGAGTTCTACTAATCAAAAAGGCAAAAAAGAGGGAACAATATAAGAATACAAATACTTCTCCATTACCAGGCTATTATATAGAAAATGTTACTAAAATAGTTAGCAATTTTACATTTATTTTTTCCCAGGTAGGTTTGAATGTGGCACTTACTAGATTTATAGCACTACTAGAAAACTTCTACACTTCCAAGTAATTCCAAAAGAAGTGATCATTGGGGAGAGCCCCAAGAAAGAATAAGGGGATTTGATAAGGCTGAGGAGTCTGCAGAAGGCGGGATGACACTCTTCCAAAAGGTTTCAGAATTTGACATTAACTTCATAAACTGACCACTTTTTGGAGAATGGCCTGAGCATTGCCAGCGCCCTGGAGTTGCACTCAGAGTGGCTAACTTTAACAAGCCACACTCCCAGACTTCATATACTCACTCAGTGGTAAATACGCTAATGCACAATAGGGGAACAGGCCTTTCTAATCATCCAAAATCTTTCCTTCTGCCACACAGGGTGCCTCAACACCTTGGCAGTCATGTATTAGTAATCAGAAATTTGCATGATAAGCATGGAATCAGGGCAAAGGTAGACAGTTTTCAAGGACCAACTTTGATGTTGGTGTGGCCTGATGATTCATCTCTGTACATTGTCTAATGATAACAGTCTGCCTCTGTGACTCTATTTTTCTATCCTAAGTCCTAAGTTCTTGGCCTAAGTCCAGCCAAACCCCCTTCGGACTGACATATTTTCTTTATATATACTAACACATTCAATCAACTGTTTTTAAACCCATTTTTCTCCCAACCCACCTGAGGAACAGGACCCCTTTTTGTCATTCTCCTATTAGCAATTCCCAAAATAGAAGCTGGGATATCATAATTTGGAAAGGGAGGGGTCTGTACACATCTGAAGAGTGCCTCTCATCACCTCATCCCTAATTCTGACACATGCATCTCCTTCTGCCCTTAGGGACTAAGTGTGAAAGCCATTCTGTCTCTTTAACTCTTAGAATTTTTTTTTTAAGATTTTATTTATTTATTTGATAGAGAGAGCGAGAGCAGGAACACAAGCAGGGGGAGTGGGAGAGGGGGAAGCAGGCCTCCCGCTGAGCAGGAAGCCGGATGTGGGACTCGATCCCAGGACCCTGGGATCATGACCTGAGCCGAAGGCAGACGCTTAACAACTGAGCCACCCAGGCGCCCTAACTCTTACAATTTAAAATGTGTGCAGATTTCTGCTCTCAGAGGCCCTGGATTTAAATAATCATTCTCTTGGGGCACCTGGGTGGCTTAGTTAAGGTCCAACTCTTGATTTTGATTCAGGTCTTGATATCAGAGATTGAGTCCCACTTCGGACTCCATTCTGAACATGGACCCTGCTTGGGATTCTCTCTCTCTCCCTCTCCCTCTGCCCCTCTCCCACTCGCTCTCTCTCTCACGAAAAAAAATAATAATAATCACTCTTAAATGTACTCTCAAATTTGCAAGAAGAGCTAGCTTCATAGCAGCCTCTGTGTACTGGCAAGAGAGACCACTATTATCTGAGAGAAAAACAGTGCAAAAAGAACATTTTGATTCATCCTGCCTGTATTGTATCAAAAATCCTAAATCCAATTATATGATAATATCACTAGGAACATGAAAGGATTAATATTAAGATTTGAGCTTTAAACAAAAGCCTTTTAAGTTTTAAGCCTGTTAAAAGTAATAACCTTATATATACATCTTTTCTTTTTTCTAAGATTTTATTTTTTATTTTTTTAAAGGATATTTATTTATTTGAGAGAGAGAGAATAAGAGATAGAGAGCACGCACGAGAGGGAAGAGGGTCAGACGGAGAGGCAAACTCCCTGCTGAGCAGGGAGGCCAATGTGGGACTCGATCCCGGGACTCCAGGATCACGACCTGAGCCGAAGGCAGTCGCTTAACCAACTGAGCCACCCAGGCACCCCACTTTAAGATTTTATTTATTTATTCATCAGAGAGAGAGAGAACACAAGCAGGGGGAGGGGCAGACAGAGGGAGAAGCAGGCTCCTGCTGAGCAAGGAGCCCAACGGGGCACTGGATCCCAGGACCCCAGGATTATGACCTGAGCCAAAGGCACATGCTTAACAAACTGAGCCACCCAGGCGTCCCTACGTCTTGTTTTCTTAATAACTCAAGTATACAGAAAATAACATTCTTTTGGCAATTGAAGATTCTTTAGTGTTTCAAGATAATCATTTGTTCTCATGGCACAAAGAGGTTTAAGAAATTGAGTTAAATGAACATTCAACTTAGGGCATACCTTGAATGCTGTTTCTGTAACTAAATGCCTGTGTTTTCTCCCCATCATTTGCCTTTTCCTTGAGCAGAGAAGTGAAGAAGTGTTGTTACTTAAATGTAATGATTATCGGGAGTCTAAATCATTGAGGTTTTACTAAATTGAGTCAAAAAGTATTGAGCATCAGCTATTTATAATACAACCCTATAAATTATTGTCCACTTTTGAGAATAAAGGGCACTATTGACAGAGTGCTAGATGATAGTGGGTAAATCAAGATGTATGCCAAACCAGTTATATAGTAAACACTGCACTTGTCACTGGACATAAAACAATGAACAAGACAGATATTGTCCTTATCTTCAAGACGTTTATAGTCAAGTGAGGAGAACAGAAATAAAACAAGAATTATAAGTGTAATGAATGTTACAAAGGAAAAGTGCAAGATTTTACAGAAAGGTGAAGGAATGGATCTGACTTAGTTTTATTAATGAGTATCACTTCAAACTAAGGTGTGGGAAAGAAGCAGGCACAAAGACCATGTTTGAAGATCTAGTGCAGGGGGGAAAAAAGGCAGAGCATTTAAGAACAGGGAAGATGTACTGAGATGAAGCTGGAGTGGTGGGCTGCCACCAGATCATGCAGTCCTTATAAAAAAATTTTAGATTTTTATTCCAAGGAAAATGGGTATGAAGCAGGAAGCTAATATTAGTAGGTATACATTTTTTAAAAAGATAAATTTGGCTGTAGGGCGCCTGGGTGGCTCAGATGGTTAAGCGTCTGCCTTCGGCTCAGGTCATGATCCCAGGGTCCTGGGATCGAGTCCCACATCAGGCTCCCTGCTCCTTGGGAGCCTGCCTCTCCCTCTGCTTCTCTCTCTCTCTCTCTCCTCCTCTGTCTCTCATGAATAAATAAATAAAATCTTTAAAAAAAAAAAAGATAAATTTGGCTGTAGTATTGTTCAGAGGTCAAAAACTTTCTGCGGAAGGCCATACAGCAAATATTTTAGGCTTTGCGGACAAATAGGTCTCTGTTGGGACTACTCAACTCTGCTGCTTCAGTGTGAAAGCAGCCCTATAATAAACAAACGAGCATGGCTATGTGTCTGTCAAATTATATTAATGAACAGTGAAATCTGAATTTGTCATGAAATATTATTCTGTCATGAAATATTCCTTTATTTTATTTTTTGAAAAACGGTTTAAAAATGTAAAGCCTGGGGGCCTGGGTGGCTCAGCCCATTAAGTGTCTAACTCTTGATTTCAGCTCAGGTCATAATCTCAGGGTAGTGAGAGCAAGCCCCACATTGGGCTCTGCGCTGGGAACGGGGCCTGCTTAAGATTTCCTCCCTCTACCTCTGCTCCTCACTCCCCTAAAAAAAATAATAATAATAAAAATAAAATAAAAAATAAAACCATTCCTACTTTGTGGACCTTATAAAAACAGTTGGCAGGAATGCTTGGCTCTGATATAGAGCATGGAAGGGGTAAGAGCTTTAAACTAAACAAAATAGCTGAGGGTGGGGAAGGGTCTAGAGTCTTATCTTAAACCATGGTTGCAGTTATTTACAAAAGACAGAAACCATCAATTGTATCAAAGAATGCAGCGGCCACTGTCTTTTGGTCGCACAAATCCCAGATCCTCAATGTACTATCTAGAAAAAGGGTGCTAAGCTCAAAGGTTGTGAACTAAGCTGAAATGATATAAATTACTGCACGAATAAGCATACTGACAGTTTAAACACATGTCTAAACATTGAGGATTTATGTCAAACTAAGCCAAATATCTGAAATAAACTGTTCTTTCTGAAGCAGTGCATCAGAGGAAACTTATGAATGAAAAAGATGTACTTTTATTTTTTGAAAAAAGATTTTATTTATTCATTTGAGAGAGAGAGAGAGAACATGACAGGGTGGTGGCAGAGGGAGAGTGAGAAGCAGACTCCCTGCTGAGCAGGGAACCCCACTCAGGGTTTGATCTGAGGACCCCAGGACAATGACCCAAGCCAAAGGTAGACACTTAACCGAATCAGCCACCCAGACACCCCCCAAAAAATGTACTTTTAAAAGCATTCCTACGGAGCCTGGGTGGTTCAGTCGGTTAAGTGTCTGCCTTCGGCTCAGGTCATGATCTCAGGGTCCTGGGGTCAAGCCCCACTTCAGGCTCCCTGCTTTGTGGGGAACTTGCTTCTCCCTCTCCCTCTGCCATTCCCCCGGCTTGTGAGTTCTCTCTCTCTCTCTCAAATAAATAATCTTAAGAAAAAATAAAAATAAAAGCATTCTTTCTTGGGGCACCCTGGGTGGCTCAGTTGGTTAAATGTCTGCCTTGGCTCAGGTCATGATCCCGGGGTCCTGGGATCGAGCCCCGCATCGGGCTCCTTGCTCAGCATGGAGTCGGCTTCTCCCTCTCTCTGCTCATGCTCTCTCTCTCTCAAATAAATAAATAAAATCTTTAAAAAAAATCATTCTTTCTCAAAGGCACCATATTTGTCTCCAGTTTTTTTTCCCTTTTTGTGGATTTTTTTTATTGGAGAAATCAATAAAACACACATACACATACACACAATTTTAAAATCATTTTGTTGTATATACCTTAATCTTTTTTCTAGATTAATGTGCTTTGTTTTTAAGGCCTTCTCATGTAAGAAGTAAGCTAAGTAAGACATATTTACTCTTACTCTCAGATTCCCAATTACAAGTGAATATGAATATAATATTAACTTAAATTCTCTTAAAATATTTTTAATATATATAAGGCGTATTATTCAAATGACTTGTGTTGTTTTATAGAACTCTGTAGTTATGTTGTGTATTTTATAGATTTTCCTTTTTTTTAAATAGTATTACAAAAGATCAGGAAATCTAACCAATGTGGCTTTATCACTTTAAAAAATTAGAAGGTTGGGGCACCTGCGTGGCTCAGTCGGTTAAGCACCTGTCTTCAGCTCTGGTCATGGTCCTGGGGTCCTGGGATCAAGCCCTACATCCAGCCCCACATCAGGCTCCCTGCTCAGCAGGAAGCCTGCTTCTCCCTCTCCCTCTGCTCCTCCCCACTGTTCATGTGCGCTCTCTCTCTAATAAACAAACAAATAAAACCTTAAAAAAAAAAAACCAAAAAGCTTCTTAAATATTTTTATTAAAGTTCAGATCTCAGTTTCTTCCTTGGCTCATCGGTAAACCTGAACTTTGTCACTTCCCTGGAGTTATTTGTTTTCATAAGGATGTATACCAACTTTCTCACCTGTGATAAGCGCAAATGGGATTTGGGGAGGACACTCAGATCAGGTGCATAACCAAATGCAGTAGCCTGTCTTTGGCTCCTTGTTAGAATGAGGGAATGCACCTGGGGGATTTCCAGAGCACTCAAAAAACTTGGCTTTGTAGGGTAGCATTAACCAGGTCCCTAGGGCAACACTGGAGTTTTCAGCCCATGCCAGTAAAAGCAGCCCATTGCAACTGTAACAATGCATCCAAACATGGGGCTCCAAGGAGTCAGAGTGCCCAAATACCAAGAAAGACTCACGAGAACGGAACAAGCTTGGACATGGTGCTTCACTGCCAGCCTTGTCTATTCCCTTAAGGAGGGAGGAGGGGCTAGACTTAGCAAACTCCCCCACTCCCCACCTCTCTCCTCCATCTGGGGACTTCCAGGCCACTTCTTGTCCCCAGCACTTGGGGAAGTGAAAGCATCCCAGTGGGGCACTGTTTGGAAGTCCCTGACCACAGCAGCTGCCCTAAATGGAAAATGGAAAACCATTCAACCCTAGAGCCACGGAGGCCACAATTTGTCCACTCCAGTGAGGGTCTTAGCTGGAGAGTGGGGAGGAGAGGAGGGAAAGTTCTGGCCTGCCATGTTTGTGCACCAGCAGCAAAGGAGCCTTTCTCATCAGCTGGAAATCTGTACTCCACCCCCCAAACCATTTTTTTTAAAATAACAGATTTAACAGGTTTATTGAGCTATAATTCACATACCACAAAATTCACTTTAAGTGTACAATTCAGAAGTTTTTCGCATATCTTAAGCTGTACAACTATCACAAGTTTTAGAACATTTCATCCACCCAAAAGATACCTAAATCCATTAGCACTCAACTTTTCATTCCTCCCTCCTCCTGGAAACAAATTTACTTTCTACTTCTATGAGTTTGCCTATTCTGGACATTTCATAAAAGCAGAATCATGTAATATATGTTCCTTGGGGACGGGCTTTTTTCACATACCATAATGCTTCAAGGTTCATCTATGTTGTAACATGTACTGGTACTTCACTCCTTTTTATTGATGAATAATACTCCATTGTGTGAATATACATTTTGCTCATAAGTCATCAGTTGATGAACATTTAGGATGTTTCCACTTTTTGGCTTTATGAATAATGCTAAGAACCTTCAAGTGCAAGTTTCTGTGTGAACATACACTTTAAATTCTCCTGCATAAAAACCTAGGAATGGAATTACCGGGTCATGCAGTAACTATGTTTAACATTTTGAGAAACTGACAAACTGTTCTCCAAAGTTTTCAAAATTTTACAACCCCACCAGAATGTATGAGAGATCCAGTTACTCCATATCCTCAACATTTGTTAATGTCTTTTTTATTTCAGCCATCCCAGGGGATGTGAAGTGGTATCTCGTTATGGTTTTATGTTTCCCTAATGGCTAATGACATTGCACATCTCTGCATGCACTTATTGGTCATTTGTATATTTTCTTTGGAGAAATGACTATTTGAAACATTTGTGTATTTTCTTAATGGGTTATTTGTCTTTTTTTTTGTTGAATTGTAAGAGTTCTTTATATGTCCTGGATATAAATACCTGATGAGATATAGAACTTGCAAATATTTTCTCCCAGTCCATGAGTTGTCTTTTCATTTTCTTGATGACACTTTCAAGCATAAAAGTTTTTAATTTTGGTAAGTCCAATTTATCTATTTTTTTTCTTTTGTCATTTGAGCTTTTAGTGTCATATCTAAGAAACCACTGTCTAATCCAAAAGTCATGAAGATTTATAACTACAGTTTCTTCTGAGAGTTTTATACTTTAAGATCTTACATTTAGGTCTATTTAGGTCTATGATCCATCTTGAATTAATTTCTGTATATAGTCTGAAGTAGGAATCAAAATTCATTCTTTTGTATGTGTTATCTAATTATTCCAGTACCATTTGGTGAAAAGACTTCTTTCCCTGTGGAACTGTTTTGGCACTCTTGTCAAAAATCAAATTAGGGCTGATAAGTGTAAGATCTTATTTCTGGACTCTCAATTCTATTCCATTAATGTATATGTCTAGACTTAGACCAGTAAACCTACTGCCTTGATTATTGCAGCTTTGTAGTAAACATCAAAACAAAAAGTGCTGGGGCGCCTGGGTGGCTCAGTCGGTTAAGCATCTGCCTTTGGCTCAGGTCATGATCCCAGAGTCCTAGGATCGAGTCCCACGTCGGGCTCCCTGCTCCGTGGAGAGCCTGCTTCTCCCTCTCCCATTCCCCCTGCTTGTGTTTCCTCTCTCGCTGTGTCTCTCTCTGTCAGATAAATAAAGTCTTAAAAAAAAAAAGTGCAAGTCCTCCAATGTTATGGAATGAATTGCATCCCCCTAAAATTGATAGGTGAAGCCCTAAACCCCCAAAGTCACTATAATTGGATATAGGAAACTTAAGGTTAATGAGGTTGCTATGGACTGAATTGTGTCCCCTCAAAATTCTTATGTTGAAACTCTAACTCCAAAAGAAAGAAAGAAAGAAAGAAACCCTAACTCCCAATGTGATGGTATTTGGAGATGGATTCTTTGGGAGATAATTAGCTTTAGATGAGGTAAATGCAGGTGGGACTCTCATGAAGGGATTAATGCCCTTATAAGAAGACACCAGAGTTTGCTTGCTCTGGCTCTCTCTTTCCTTCCCGGCTGTGTCAGAACACAATGAGAAGGCCAGGAAGTGTTCTCACCAGAACCCAACCAAAGCTGCCGTCCCAATCTCAAACTTCTAGCCTCTAGAACTATGAGGAAATAAATTTCTGTAGTTTAAGCCTCCCAGTCTTCAGCATTTTGTTATTGCAGCCTGAGCTAAGACAGAGTTGTGAGGGTGGAGCCCTACCCTAATAGGACTGGTATTCATATAAGAGGAAGAGATACCAAGAGTGTGCATGAACAGAGGGAAAGCCATGTGAGGACACAGTGAGAAGGCTGCAAGCCAACAAGAGGCATTTCACCAGATATTCACCCTGCCTATTCCATGATCTGGGACTTCCAGCCTCCAGAAGCATGAGAAAATAAATTTATGTTGTTTAAGCCACCCAGTCTCTAGTATTTTGTTATGGCAGCCCTAACAGACTAATTAATCCAGTTTTGTTCTTCTTTTTCAAGATTGTTTTGACTATTCTGGGTACCTTGCATTTCCATATGAATTTTAGGATCTGCTTTTCAATTTCTTAATAAAAAAAAAAAAATTCCAGTTGGGATTTTGATAGGGATCTGCAGATCAATCTGGGGAGTATTGCCATCTTAACAATATCAAGTCTTCTGATCCATGAGCATGAGATTTTTTTTTCACTTGTCTTCTTTAATTTCTTTTATTTTTTTTATTTTTTTAAGATTTATTTATTTATTTGAGAGAGCAAGAATGAGAGAGAGAGAGAGTACATGAGAGGGGGGAGGGTTAGAGGGAGAAGCAGGCTCCTCGCTGAGCAGGGAGCCCGATGCGGGACCTGATCCCAGGACTCCAGGATCATGACCTGAGCCGAAGGCAGTCGCTCAACCAACTGAGCCACCCAGGCGCCCTTTAATTTCTTTTAACAATATTTAGTAGCTTTCAGTGTTCATCTTAAAGTTCCTTTTTAAATTTATTCCCAAGTATTTTATTATTTTTGATGTTATTATAAGTGAACTATTTAATTTTTGGATTGTTCATTTTGAGCATATAAAATATGATTTGTGTATTTTGATCATATATTCTGCAACTTGCTGAACTTATTAGTTCTAATGGGTTTCTACTGACTTTCTTAGAATTTTACATATATAAAACCATATCACCTGCCAGTGGAGATAGTTATATTTCTTCATTGTTAATCTGCATGTCTTTTACTTCTTTTTCTTACCTATTTTCCCCAGCTAGAACCTTCAATACAATATTGAATAGAAATAGCAAGAAAGGACATCCTTGTCTTGTTCCCGACCTAAGGCGGGGAAGCATTAGTCTCTTGCCATTATGTTAGCTGTGAGCTTTATCAAGTCAAAGAAATTCCCTGCTAGTTCCACTTTGTTTTTGTTTTTGTTTTTATCATGAAAGGATGTTGGATATTGTCACATTTTTTCTGTATAGACTGAAATGATCGTGTGGTTTTTGTCCTTTATTCTACTAATATAGTGTATTACATTGACTGATTTTCATATGTTCAATCAACCTTGTATAAATCCTACCTAGTCATGGCATATAACTGTTTTTATATGTTGCTGGATTTGTTTTGCTAAATTGGTTTGGTTTTGTTGAGGATTTTTATGTCTATATTCATAGACACAGTGAACATAAATATTGTCCTGTAGGTTTCTTGTGATGTTCTTTGTCTGGACTTGGTTATCAAAGTAATACTGGCCTCATAGACTGAGTTGCAAAGTGTTCTCTCCTCTTCTATTGTTTGAAATACTTTGTGAAGGATTGATGTTAATTCTATGGTAAACACTGGCAGAATTCACCAATGAAGCCATCTGAGCCTGAGTTTTTCTTCGCGGATAGATTTTTTATTGCTAATTCAATCTCTTTCCTTGTTATAGGTTTATTCAGATTTTTTATTCCTACTTGAGTCAGTGCAATGGTTTATGACTTTTCAGTCACAATTGTCCATTTCACTTAGGTTAACTAATTTGTTGGCATACGATGTCCATAGTATGAACCCTTTTCATTTTGTAAGGTCAGTAGTAATGTTGTCAGTTTCACTTCTGAATTTAATAATTTTAAGCTTTTTTTCCTGGTCAGTCTAGTTAAACTTTATTGATCTTTTCTTTTCTTTTTTTTTTTTTTAAAGATTTTATTTATTTATTTGAGAGAGAGAATGAGAGAGAGAGAGAGCACGAGAGGGAAGAGGGTCAGAGGGAGAAGCAGACTCCCCACTGAGCAGGGAGCCCGATGTGGGACTCGATCCTGGGACTCCAGGATCATGACCCGAGCCGAAGGCAGTCGCTTAACCAACTGAGCCACCCAGGCGCCCTATTGATCTTTTCAAAGAAAGAACTTTTTGTTCTGTTGCTTGTCTTTCTATTCTCTATTTCATTCATTCTCTTCCAATCTTTAGCATATCCTTGTTTCTATTTGCTTTAAGTTTAGTTTGTTTCCCTTGCCCTAATTTCTTAAGGTGGAAAGTTAGGTTATTGATTTGAGATCATTCCTTTTCTTAATATTGGTATTTATAGTTATAAAATCCCCTCTAAGCATTGTTTTAACTGTACTTCATGAGTTTTGGTATGTTGTGTTTTTGTTTTCATTTAACTCGAAGTATATTCTAACTTCTCTTGTGATTTCTTCTTTTACTCATTGGTTATTTAGGAATGTTTTGTTTAATATCCACTTTTTATGAATTTCCCAAATTTCTGTTACTGATTTCTAATGTCACTCACTGTAGTCCATTGTATTATTTCAATCCTCTTGAATTTATTAAGGTTTCTTTTATGACCTTAGCATATGGTCTGTCTGGAGATTGTTCCATGTGTACTTGAGAAAGATGTATATTCTGCTTTGAGTGTCCCATAGATGTCTTTTAGTTCTAGTTTATTGTTTTGTTCAAACCTTCTATCTCCTTGTTGATCTCTGTGGTTGTTCCATCCATCATTGAAAGTAGGGTATTGAAATCTCCAACTATTATTGTTGAATTATCTATTTCCCCTTTCAGTTCTGCTAGTTTTGTTTCATATAATTTAGGGCTCTGTTATTGGGTGCATATATGTTTATAATTGTTATGAATTCCAGATGGATTGACTCTTATTATTATAAAATATCATTCCTTGTCTCTATTAATCTTTGTCTTAATGTCTATTTTGCCTGATACAACTGCAGTCACTTCAGCTCTTTTGGTTACTATTTGTATGGTTTATTTTTTTCCATCTGTTTGTATCTTTAAAACTAACATGTTTCAGGACGCCTGGGTGGCTCAGTTGGTTAAGCGTCTGCCTTCGGCTCAGGTCATGATCCCAGGGTCCTGGGATCGAGCCCCGCGTCAGGCTCCCTGCTCAGCAGGAAGCCTGCTTCTCCCTCTCCCTCTGCCTGCCACTCCCCCTGCTGTACTCTCTTGCAAATAAATAAAATCTTAAAAAATAAATAATAAATAAATAAATAAATAAATCTAACGTATTTCATATAGACAGCATATAGTCAGATCATATGTTTTTGTTTTTCATTCTTTCTGCCTACCTCTGCCTTCTGATTGAAGTGCTTAATCTATTTATGTTTAATGATTTAATGTAATGTCTGCCATTTTGCTATTTGTTTTCTATATCTACACCTTCCATTACTGCCTTCTTATATGTTAAATAGATAGTTCTAGTGTACCATTTTAATTCCCTTCATGTTTCTTTTACCATATTTTTAAAGTTATTTTCTTGGTGGTTACCCTGGGAATTGCAGTAGTCCCCCCTTATCCATAGGTTCACTTTCCCCAGTTTCAGTTCCCACAGTCAACTACAGTCAGGAAGCAGACTGTCCTCCTTCTGACATACCATCAGAATGTCAGTAAGTAGCCTAACAATATGTCACAATGCCTGTCATTCACCTCACTTCATTTCATCATGCAGTCATTTTACCATCTCATATCATCACAAGAAGAAGATGAGTATAGTACAATAAGATATTTTGAGAGAGATACCACGTTCACGTAAGTTTTATTACAGTATATTGTTATAATTATTCTATCTTATTATTAGTTATTTTTATTAATCTTTTACTGTGCCTCATTTATAAATTAAATTTTATCATAGGTATGGATGTATAGGAAAAAATATAGCATCTATATTGAGTTCAGTATTATTTGCAGTTTCAGGTATCCACTCTGGGTCTTGGACCATATTCCCTGCAGATAAAGGGGTCGAGACTTACTGTAAAATTAACATCTTAACATAACTATGGATTCTGTTTTGCTTCAAGTTTCATCTTAGAATTTAAATAATCTAGTCAAAATTAACTCCAGAAAAATAAAACTCCAGAAAAATTCAACTCACAAACACTGGGAGGTTGATATTATAAGAAGCACCTGCCTCTGGTATGAACACTTACCTTTTCTAATAGTACATTCTGCCACAACCTAAAGATACTGAGGTAACTTCTATCTCTGGCACCAAAAGATGTAAAGAAAAACTGCAAAGAAAAATGGTAAAATAATTTTAGTGTCATTAAAAAAAAAGTGGGGGTGGGGGAGAGTATCTGTCAAGTTCTGTTGGCACTTGCTATGGTTAAAGCAAACTAGTAGGACACCATTCCCTACTTCATATATTATTTTTGTTTCGCTCTTTGCTACAATAAAAGAAAAACAGGTAATTGGTGCATGAACAAGGTGTCTTTAAAAACTATCTTACAGGAATTGGTGCCTTCTGCAAGACTGAAATCATGGCAGGTCCAGAAACTGATGCTCAATTCCATTTCACTGGTATCAAAAAATATTTCAACTCTTATACTCTCACAGGTAGAATGAATTGTGTACTGGCCACATATGGAGGCATTGCTTTGATGATCTTATACTTCAAGTTAAGGTCTAAAAAAACACCAGCTGTGAAAGCAACATAAACGATTTTTAACCTGTACCTCATCTGTTAAATTCCCATGCCTGGAGAAGCTAATGTCAACTCATCATGTGATACTCAATTTGTACAATAAATTATGAACCTGGAAAAAAAAAAAACTATCTTACAGGGGCACCTGGGTGGCTCAGCATCTTAAGTCTGATCTCAGGGTTGTGAGATAGAACCCCACATTGTGGAGCCTGCTTAGATTCTCTCCTTCTCCCTCCACCCCCCCCAACATACACTCAAATGCTCTCTCTCTCGCAAATAAAATAAATAAATAAAATCTTTAAAAATTTTATCTTACAGCAAATACAATTTTATCAATATTTACTCAGAAAAGAAGCTTGAATAGGTAAATATTTATGTGCATATAATTTATTACAATAATCTTAAAAATGTACGAAAAAAATTAAAATTTTATTTATTCTGAACTTTCCAAAGAGACTTGATTTGGTGACTATTTGAGCCAAGTATACATAAAGAATAAAAAAAATATAAGTGGGGGCACCCAAGTGGCTCAGTCAGTTAAATGACCGACTCTTGGTTTGGGCTCAGGTCATGATCTCATGGGTCATGAGATGGAGCCCGCTTGGGGCTCCATGCTCAGCAGGGAGTCTGCTTGAAGATTCTTTCTGACCCTCCCCCTACTCGCGCATGCACTCTCTCTCTAAAAATAAATAAATGAATAAATCTTGAAAAATTCAAGTGGATTTCAGAGATCAATTTATTTTAAGGATCTTAATTTCAAATCATATCATCTTTCACAGTCATCTAAAAAAATCCAGAAATGCTTAATTTCTACTAATTATAGATATAAAACACCCATGTTAAAATTTAACTTTGCTTTGAATGCTATAGAAAAAAAATAGCATGTTTCAATCTATAATTCTATGTTTGCTTTTAGCCCTATCTCTTCCTCTGCATTTAACTGATTTTGCAAAGTCACGTTTTAAAATAAGCTTTTATGAGAAAATCTGACAAGTGACAGCACTAAATACAGTCTCTCAGTGTATCATCTCTTCCGACCCCATAGTTAGTGACTTTTCATGATTGAGTAGTTATTTTTAGGGATGAGAAAGCTCAGTTATATGTTTGATTTGCTAAATAAAATGTCAAACAAATAATATTTTGGGTGTTTACGCTTTTCATAGAAAGATTTTAAAGTGCTATTTTCCAATTAATAAATTGAAATGTTGCTATGTAATACTCTCCATAAAGCAAAACTTTTTTAAAATTTTTTATTGTTATGTTAATCACCATACATTACATCATTAGTTTTTGATGTAGTGTTCCATGATTCATTGTTTGTGCATAACACCCAGTGCTCCATTCAATACGTGCCCTCTTTAATACCCATCACCAGGCTAACCCTTTCCCCCACCCCCCTCCCCTCTAGAACCCTCAGTTTGTTTCTCAGAGTCCATCGTCTCTCATGGTTCATCTCCCCCTCCGATTTACTCCCCTTCATTCTTCCCCTCCTGCTATCTTCTTCTTTTTTTAAAGCAAAACTTTTCATAACAAGGATATATCGAAGAGATTTTCCAAATGGAATTATATATATAACATGTGACCTAATGATGACTAATTAATATCCTCCATTTCCTTTTCTTAGACCAAACTGTTTTGCTTTCTTGTATTATAATAATCTTACAATCTTTTGTTCAGATATGTAGATAAGTAAAATCTCCTAGTCTATCTAGTCCACACTTCTTAAACTAAATCACTTATCAATTCTATCCACTCTTGTATACAATCTACCACTTAGTTCTACAACTTTGGGTCACTTTTCTTTTCCTTAGTTTCCTCATCTGAGAAAAAAGGGAATAATTATAATAACAAATTTTTGTGAGAATTAAAAGAGAAAATATCTATAAAGAACTTAAAACAGTGTTAGAACAAGTATGTTCAGCAAATGTTAAGTTGTTGTTATCATTATTAAAATTAAAATGCTTGACCCTGAAATGTCACTATATATGTGAGAAACAGTCACACATTGGGCTTACGAAGGCATGGTCAGGCTGTTCACTGCAGCAGTGTTAATAATAACAAAATACTGGAAATGAACCATGGTAAATTCATTCGATGAAATATTATACAGCATATGAATAAACAGAAATAGCTCCATCTAGATGTGCTAAGCTGTGACTCCAAGAGATATTCTTTTTTTTTATTAAAGATTTTTATTTATTTTTTGACAAAGAAAGAGACAATGAGAGAGGGAACACAAGCAGGGGGAGTGGGAAAGGGAGAAGCAGATTCCTTGCGGAGCAGGGAGCCTGATGCAGGGCTCCATCCCAGGACCCTGGGATCATGACCTGAGCCGAAGGCAGATGCTTAACGATTGAGCCACCCAGGCACCCCTATTAAGTTCTTCTTAAGAAAGAACTGAAAAACAACATGTATAAAATAGCATTTACTTCAAAAACAAATGAAAACTATATGTCTATATATATATAGATACACAAAGATATATATGTGTGTGTATGTGCCTATATATGTATCTATATATATAAACACACAAAGGAAAAGTCTGAAAAGATATATACCCAACAGGTAATAGTGTTTGCATCTAGAAAAGCAATGGGATTAGGGATTATAGGCATGGAAGGAAGATGTTAGTTTAAGAATTGTTTGATGATTTTGTTAGGGAATGCAATATATTCATGTATTAATTGTAAAATTAAGAATATGATTTTTAACTCTTCTTCCCTTCCTGAACAGTTGAGCCATAAAGATGTTGGTGGAACAGAGAAACTAGGCATCCACACTAGAGGTGAGGGTAGGGAGAAGGAGCTGCAGTAGCCCAAAACAATGTCAAAACCAGAAAAGTCGAGGAGGTTGTCACATAGGATTGACCTATGTGGAGTGTCAGATCCCAAGTAGGTAAGAAGGGCCTCCATGGAGCACGGTGTTAGAACAAGAACAGGGGGAGGGGCATGAGTCAGAGCCTACAGAGGGTGACAGTGTAAAGGGGTGGTAGCCTGGCATCAGAACCCAAGCATGGTGAAGAATGTGACCACAAACGGTGGCAGCCTACAAAAGCATGTCAGAGCTAGAGCAGGTGAGGGTGACATAGTGTGATGGAGTCCATGAGGGTGATTTTGTGCTGGGGAGTCAAAGCCTGAAAGGGTGAGGGGGGCAACCACACACAGTGACAAACTGTCATAGAATATTAAGCACAAGCAGGGAATGGAGGGCATCCTTTTAGATGAGTGACCTGGCACAGGGTAAAGTAAATGCAGGAAAGGTGCTTAGTATGGGATATCAGCTTAAGCAGAGTGAGGAAAGCTTTCACATGGTGACAGCATCTGTGTCATGATGGGATGGGCAGCAGCCTGACATGAAGTGTCAGAAACCAAGTCAGGTAAAAGGGCATCCATATGGGGGGGGGGCGCCTGGGGGGCACAGGTGACTGAGCATCTGACTCTTGGTTTCAGCTCAGGTCATGATGTCAAGGTCATGAGATCAAGTCCTGTGTCAGGCTCTGTGCTCAGCACAGAGGCTACTTAAGACTCTCTCTCTTTCTCAAATAAATAAATAAATCTTTTTTTTTTTTTTTTTTTTAAGGAAAGAGGGGCATCCATGTGGGGAAGGAGTGGCAAAGGAGAGGAAGATTGGTTACATAAAGGCCAACTGATCAAGTAGGTAAATATACTGAGGATAATGGGAGCCTGGTTTCTCACAGTCAGGGAAGGGAGTTACAAACAGGAAAGGGAGAAAACAAAAAATGAACTCTGTGGTCTTTGATAGGTATTAGAGATATTAGGGTAAATTCATGGTTTATGACAGATAAGTAGACAGACATTGATGTACAAGTGGATATATACGTGTATATATTATATAATTATATATATATATATATTACATATACCCTTATTCTGACCATTTAGAGGGCTTGGAAATAGTGACACCCCAATAGCAAGGAACACACTGGCTTCTAATATCAGTCTCCCCTTAAAAGAAATCAGAACTCTTTGGAGAAATGACTGATTCCAGGGCTGAGGCAGGGAAAGCCTGTAATATGCCAAAAATCAAGGAAATGCTCAAATAATGCTGAGAATAGTCAGAAGGACACTGACGGCCTCACATTGGCCAAATTTGGGACAATTTGAGCATCAAAATAAATAATGATTGGGACGCCTGGGTGACCCAGTCAGTTAAGCGTCTGCCTTCAGCTCAGGTCATGATCCTGGGGTCCTAAGATCAAGCCCCGCATCAAGTCCCACATCGGGCTCCTTATAAGGAGCCTGCTTGTGCACACATGTGCTCTCTCTCTCTCTCTCTCCTGACAAATAAATAAATAAATATATAAATAAATAATGATAGAAATGGATTAGAACTCATTGAATAAAGCAAGAAACCATGAGGGCATACTGATTTAAGTAAGTGAATGCATAAATTCAAAGTCTGATAAGGAATCATATATTCACATAGTTTCAAAGTAGCTTGCCACAAAGTATTATTACAAAGGAAAATGAACTAACTTTACAGTAAAGTCTTGCAGACACCATCTTAATCAGGTGATCCAAGTGAATATCACCAGTAATGGTAGAAATTGAAATCATGGGTCATCTGATGGGATGCAATGGAAAGAACAGAGCATCACTTTCATGTCATTTCTGCCAAAATTGCATAACCCAAGTTTAATTACAAGGAAATATCAGACAAACACAACTGAGGCATATCTTACAAAATAACTTACGTGTAATCTTTAAAAAAGTCAAGGGCAGAAAAGTCAAAAAAGACTAAGGGACTATTCCAGAATAAGGAAATTAAAGACCATGACAACTAAATGTAATTATGTATTTCTAAACTATGTCTATTTGCTATAAAGGATATTATTGGAATAATTGGGGGAATTGAGGAAGGTCTGAGGACTGAACTGTGGTAATGATCAATGTTAACTTCTTGATTTTGATGGTTAGGATGTGTTTATGCAGGAGAATGTCTTTGTTGGAAATCCACACTAGAATATCTGGAGCGATATCTGGAGTGATGAGGCTTCAGAGTGACAACTTACTCTCAAATAGTTCAGAGGAGAAAGTTTTTTATACTGTACTGGGAAGCATTCTGTAAGGATAAGATTATTTAAAAATAAAAATAAAATGTAAAGTACATTTGAAAGAAACTACAAGATTTAAAAGTATCATTACAATGATTCAATGTTATAATGTTTCTCTCCCCTGCTTCTCTTTCCTTTCTCTTTTTCTTTCACTGCTTACCTTCATTCCTTCTGTGCTTCCTTCCTTCCTTCCTTCTCCTTCCCTCTCATTCCCTTCCATACTTGCCTTCTTTTCCCTCCTTCTTTCCTTTTCTTTCTCAGCATTATGCTTCTAATGTCACACACAGAGCCCTAATCAATCTTCCAGGTGGGTTCAGAAAGATTCTTCATATATCCCCACTAAAAAATGGCAGATATTGTAGGTAACTGCCATCCTAAAAAAAAGTATTATAGTGATAATGTGTTTACTTATATGCTGCCCAAATCTCTGTTCACCAGAACCATTTGTTTTTATTAGTTGCCACTGTGCAGGTATTATTGACTAAACAATATCATGGGATTATTAGGGTATTCAGAAATAATGATGTTTTGCCAAAGCTTACCCTACCTACCTCTTATAGCAGTGAAAAATATGGGAGAAAGTTCTCTGTGAACTATAAAGCACAAAAAATGTTAGCAGATTTAATAAAAAAAAAACACTGATTACATGTTTAAAAAAATGTTAGCAGTCATTTAATTAGAAGTAAGTATTTATACAGAAATCTAGTATTAAATACAATATATCTCTATTACAAATTCCTAACTCCAAGAAGAATTACCAACACTGATGGATCAGTATGATGCAGATTTTCTCCACATTATATAACAAAGCAAAGGTAGAAAAGTTTTTCACCTTTTCACCCTCTGTAACAATCTGGATAGCATTTGGGATGAGTCGAGCAGTTTTCTCCTTAGTCATGAAGGTTATATTCTTTAAAGCAATACAAATCTAAACACACAAAAGAATGAAAAATTATTAAATGGATTTTTCAGAAACATGTAAAGCACAAAATACCAAGTATTACATCAATCTAATCCAGAATATTCTGTTGAAAAACCTGAAGGAATTAATAATAATAAGCACATGCTTGCATTCTCTGAGAAAAACAGAGTAAGCAGCCAGACATTCTCCCCCGTCAATAATTTCCTCCACAGCTCTTATCTCTAAGTTTAGGATAGAGTGTGAAAAGACATGTGGGTGTTCGTGTTCCATATTAACACATACACACACAAACAAAATTCAGACAGTCTGTCACGTAAGACATGATTTTGGCAGTCAAATGGATGTATGTTCAAGCTTTTTTCAACCTGAAATCTCTTTCTCCAACTGTATTAAATATGTACAAATGGAGCTCGATGTATTAAGAAAATAGATCACACACTTCTACAATATACACATTGTATACATATCGATTACATGTATATACAAGTATTATATACAAATATACATAAATTTACTTTGGAATCTAAAGTATATTGTTTTTAGGAGGACTGTATATATTTCTATCTACGCAATTATTTGTATCAACAAATCAAATCCAAATACGTCTTACTGTAGTTTCCCATCTGAAGATGTTGCTATAGAAACACAGCCAGTTTTCTGAAAGATATAGACGTCCCTGAAGCAAAATGTCCCTCTGAAGAGCACAAGCATAATCTAGATACACAAGAATAAGGAACAACTTATTCACAAAAATCTGGCAACTTTATAATCTTATCCTACTTTAACACATGAAAAGTCATCACTCTTTGTTCATTAGTTTGTTCATTCAATCACTCACTCATTCAGATACTTTGGGCACCATACACCAGATATTTTGCTGGAAACTAACGTTACCAAACATGGACCTTGCCCTCGTAGAACATTCTGGAAGTGAAGGAATACAACAAACAAATACAAAAGTAAGTATAATGATCAAAGTGTAGAGAAAGTCTGAGAGACTATAACAAAGAGGGCACAGGTATGAGGGGACTGAGCAGGGAGAGAGTATATCAGAAAAAGTTCTCCAGAAAAAGTAGTCTTTAAACTGAGAACTAAAGGTCAATAAATGGTCAGCTGGACCATGAGGAAAGAGCATGTGCAAAGCCCCATGGTAGAAAGAAAAAGCACATTTAAGCAACTATACAAAGAACTCTGGGATAGAGAAGCTGGAGAAACTAGATCATGTAAGGTTCACGGGCTATGGTAGACTGTGAACTTTACAAGAAGCCATTGATGAGTTGTTTTGTTTTGTTTTGCCATTGATGAGTTTTAAGTGGAAGGGGCATGATCAGATGTATATTATTTTTTTTAAAGATTTTATTTATTTATTTGACAGAGAGACACAGCCAGAGAGGGAACACAAGCAGGGGGAGTGGGAGAGGGAGAAGCAGGCTTCCCACCGAGCAGGGAGCCGGATGTGGTGCTCGATCCCAGGACCCTGGGACCATGACCTGAGCCGAAGGCAGACACTTAACAACTGAGCCACCCAGGTGTCCCCAGATGTATATTATTAAAGACTACTTTTTTCACACTGTGAGAATGGATTCATATAAATGAATTGGAAGTCCAGGGGAAAACTGATGGTGGCTCAGACCAAGAAATGACAGTATTAAGGGAAAGAAGTAGTTAGGTTCGGAGATATTTAAGAGGTAGCACTGATGGGAGATTGGTGATTAGTTAGACACTGGAAAAGGGTGAGGAAAGGAACAATAATTACTCCAAAAATTTTATACTTAATTTTAAGTTAGTTTCAAAGTTGATCCTCTCTGCCTCAGCACTAAAATCCAGTTCTGGTAAATGCCACTATCCACCAGTAAGTTAATACCATGATTTAGATTTGGCTCTTTGGCTAATGTAAATAATATGGCTAAAATATCAATAACTCAAGATATAAAGGGCTACTGTTGATGGGGTTTGGGAATATAGGTGAGGTGTGGGTGAGTTCTAGAGCCCACAACCAAGAAAGGATTCTTGAGACATCTTTGGTACAAAATGGTGGTTTATTAAAGCACAGGAACAGGACCCGGTGGGCAGAAAGAGCTGCGGTACTGGGGCTGTCAGGGGTGGGGGATTTTATACTCAGGAGTTGGGGGAAGTAAGGAAAAGGGAGGTTTCAAAAGAACTTTCATATGCTAAAGAGGACCAACCTACAAGGTACCTACAAGACACCAGAGGCCATCACATTACCAAGTTAAGGTTGTTTTCCCTTCTAACAAGATAGTAACATTAAGACAGTTGGGACAGCGGGGAGTATGCTTCTCCCTCTGCTGCTCCCCCTGCTTGTGTTTCTCTCTCTCTCTCTCTCTCTATCTGTCAAATAAATAAATAATAAAATCTTAAAAAAAAAAAAAAAGACAGCTGGGAGAATCCTGGAAAAATGTCACACATATTCCACCCAGGAGTGGGGGGAGGGGGGAGGTTGCAGGGTGTCAGCTTATGCTTTGTCTTTAGCTTGCCTTATGCTCACTCATCACTGTGAGGAGATTTAGTTTAACTGATAAATTTAAAAACTATATAAAGTGATTAGCAATTTAGGAAAACATCGTTGAGGTATAAACCTAAAAATATTTAAATTTAATCATGTTAAATTTGTAAGCAAAGTAAAAATTGAGCAAAGTAATTCAGTTTTTCAAAATGTTTCCCTCAGCAAAACAAAACTGAGATGCCCCCAAACAAAAATCCTAGTAAATAATTAAGTAGATTAAGTTACTCATTACTAGTATGCATCTCTAAAACAGATTGGGCTCAAGGTCACCTTGGGGTGTCCTGAAATGTTTATCTAAGCCACTGAAACATTTTATTAATTTAGTGCTTCTCGCATTTCAGATCAGAAATACTTGGCAGACTTATTTTAAAACACAGATTTCCAGGACCCTCCCAGAGTTTCTGATTAAACATGTCTGGAGCAGGGTAGAGAGTTTCAAGTCTAACATGATCCCAGGTAACACCAACATCACTAGCCTGTGGACCGCACCATGAGAACCAGGGCACTATTTTACATTAAACTATGTTCAAAGCCATAGCAACCAACCGGATTATTTTAACTGAAGACTATTTGATATAGATTGACAGACTTTTTTCAGTAGTTTAAAAAAGGGTTTCCCTGGGGCACCTGGCTGGCTCAGTCAGTTAAGCATCTGACTCTTCATTTCACCTCAGGTCATAGTCTCAGGGTGGTGGAATGGAGCCCCATGTCCTGCTCCATGCTCAGCAAGAAGATTCTCTCTCTCCCTCTTCCTCTGCTCCTCGCCCCCACCTCTAGGATGGATAAATCTTTTTTTTTTTAAAGGGGGGGGTTGGAGTCCCAAAACATATATATTTTATTGGAATAAACTTATACCTCAATAAAAATTTTTATAAAATGGCTTTCTAGCAATATGGTCCACGCAGGAAATGGAAAAAAAATTTTAAGCCAGATTTTCCTTTTTTTTTTTTAACTCCCAATTTCTCTACTGTTGAGCAAACATGTAATTATCATTTCAGAAGGCAATATTCTACCTAATTTGAGTCAAATAACAATCTGATTCATCTAGAATGGAATAAGAAAATGTTTATCAAAAATTGTTTTATGGATTTTATAACTTTATAATTAGTGACTAGAAAGTTAGAATAAAATTAAGTAAATTAACCAAGCAACATAGATCACTTTGATGTGTGTGTTAACATCAACTAACTAGCTATTACATAATCAATTTTGAAATGATTGAATGGCTCTAATTCTTACAGATTTACTTTTTTAACTATAACATAACAAAGGTTACAGTGGAATTATGTTATGGAAATACAGATGGAATGAATTAGCACCATATACTTCTAGAGTAAGATTACACAATAAATAAACAAGATGTCCTATTTATAGTTTTATCAAAGAATTTAGACATCATCTATCCATAAAGGAGATAACAGTGAATTAAAAGAATGTGTTTTTAAACAATCATGTCAGGAAACACACATCCCAAAGTATTCTTTTCTAGCAGCAATCATCTTTGGGAGTCCAATAATGCTAACATTGCTTTAAAAAAGACTCCCCAGAACAACATTTTTAGGATTGCTTTCAGATTTAATATTTAAATTATAAAAAAAAACCATTTTCCTTATTTATTTATTTTTTTGGAGAGAGAGCAAGCGGGGAGAGGCAGAGGGAGAAGAAAGAGAATCTCCACATTGGGTGTGGAGACTGAGGTGGGGCTTGATCCCACAACCCCGAGACCATGACCTGAGCCGAAATCAAGAGTTGGACACCCAACTGACTGAGCCACCCAGGTGCCCCAACCATTCTCCTTTTTTATACTTTACATTTTTTGTGTTGTTTGCTTTTTACTTGAGACAACTGTAAAGGTAAATACAAATTGAAAAAGAAAAAAATTAATTTTCCCTGGTGCAAAATGGGAAAAAAAAACTCCCTCTTCACTTCTCTTTTATTATTTTCTGTAGAAAATTTGTAAATTCTACCATACGATCCAGCAATTGCACTACTGGGTATTTACCACAAAGATACAAATGTAGGGATCCGAAGGTGTACGTGCACCCCAATGTTTATAGCAGCAATGTCCACAATAGCCAAACTGTGGAAAGAGCCAAGATGCCCATCGACAGATGAATGGATAAAGAAGATGTGGTATATATACACAATGGAATATTATGCAGCCATCAAAAAGAATGAGATCTTGCCATTTGCAATGACGTGGA
>NW_027397063.1:50694019-50732470 GCF_003265705.2 Callorhinus ursinus | reverse complement strand
TTCTGTGTGGAGCACTGGGTGTTATGCACAAACAATGAATCATGGAACACTACATCAAAAACTAATGATGTAATGTATGGTAATTAACATAACAATTAAAAAATTTAAAAAAAAGAAAATTTGTAAATTTTTTTCTTGCTCCTTTGAGATATATGTGAATCTTTTTATTTTTTTATTTTTATTTATTTTTTTAAAGATTTTGTTTTATTTATTTGACAGAGAGAGACACAGCAAGAGAGGGAACACAAGCAGGGGGAGTGGGAGAGGGAGAAGCAGGCTTCCTGCAGAGCAGGGAGCCTGATGCGGGACTCGATCCCAGGACCCTGGGATCGTGACCTGAGCCGAAGGCAGACGCTTAATGACTGAGCCACCCAGGTGCCCCTACGAGAATCTTTTTAAAAGCAAAATAAGCCCCTTGCCAGTTTTAGAACCCAGGAATGTTTTCTCAAGGACCTAGTAGCCATCTCTTTGAAATGGAATCATCAAGAGAGATAGTACCCTTACCTCCCAGTTTCTGTGATAGGGTAGGAGCTTAAGGTCGGTGGGCATCTTGCTACAAGTTGCAAAACTAACTCCTGTCATAAAGATATGAGTTTATTTTTCCTTTGCATAAAGTCAGTTAGCTAACACAGAGTAGCCCCAATTATCAGGTGAATTTATGATGAAATGTGTGTGATAAATAGTACTATCAAGTCCCCTTACTTGAGGACTAGTTATCATTTATCTTTAGAACATGTGTAAAGGGTTGTATCTGTTTGGTTATTTAAAAGGGTGAGATTTCTTTCTGTCTTTCTTAACAATCTCTTTTACAGATTACCTGTGATGCACATCCTATTCCAGTTGAATGCTTATTCAATAATAAAAACTGTTTTCTTTCTTTTCTACTTTTGTGGAGTTTTCAGGATGGGTAGGATATTTTCTTTTTAATTATATTTCCCCAACATAACATTTTCTTTGGCCAAGATTAAGCAAGAAAAAAAGAAGGCACAAATGAATATTAGAAGTGAAAAGGCGGACTCCAGCTAAAGCAGATGTTTAGAAATATTCTAGGGATAGTTAGTTGTCCTAATCAGGAATTCACACTTGGGATAGGTCAGCTAACAATTTAATTAGGACTACACTCCTTCCGGGGCTACTATAAGCCCTTCTGTTACCTTTATTACTGTTTAACAACAAATGTTTGGCTAATTAGCATAGACACATTAGAAAAGGGTTTTCATTAGTGAAATTAGTGGCTTGTTTATCAGTATATTGGATGCTACACATGGGTGAAATCAGTTGTATAAATATACATGGATTGGTTAAAATCTTTTAGAGATCCTCTTCATCATTATTATTATATGCACAGAGAATAAGAACCGATTAAGCCTTCACCCTTAGGTATGGCACTTAAGTGTTATCCTACATCAGAGCTTCTCAAACTTTAATGTGCATATAAATTACCTGGGAATACTACTGGAGGACGATTTGTGTCTTCTCTCCCATGCATTTAATTATTCAAGCATTTATATCAATATAGACTCATGGATATTTATTTTATTCTTCAGGTTATAATCCGATATTGTCATTATTTTATTGCTCAAATTATTCTGTCTTTGATCACTGGGAGTTCTTTCAAGTTAGCTCCTTTTTTTTCTTTCTTTCTTTCTTTCTTTTCTTTCCTTTTTTTTTTTTTTTTTTTAGCACTTCATTACTTTCTGGCACTGTAAGACTGTATGATACTCCACAGTCATTCATCTTGTATTTTCACTGTCCCAGCCCCAGAATGGACCTTTTCAAGGAGCTCTCATTCCTTTCATTGGGGAATGGTATTTAGAGACCAATATCTGGGTCCCGGACATGCTCACTGATACTGGGATATCACTGTTTCTAGGCCCTAGCAACAGACACAGGTAGGGAATAGATGTATATATGCTAATCCACCCTTGAGTCCAATTATGTCACTCATTTGTAATACAGTTAGATTCTTTTTTTACCAGTGGCATTGCAACCTGGGATCTCCTGATACCCTGGTTGATTTAATTTGTATACAATAAAGTTACCTCTGTAAAGGTTTAACATGCAATTATGTAACCACCACCACAGTACTATATAGAATCACTGTAAAAATTCCCTTGTGAAACCACTCTCCCCTCCCAGTGCCCACAGATCTGTCTTCCATCCTTATATATTTGCATTTTTAGATTGTCATATAAATGGAATCATAAAATATGTAACCTTTGGAGTTTTGCTTTTTTCAATCACCGACCTCTACCTCAGAAACCAATACTATATGTTAATTGGATTTAAATTTTAAAAAATGAAAAAAAATAAATGAAAGGGGCCATAATTACAGATCCAATAAAAAGTAAAAGGATAATATAGGAATAATATGAACAAAAAAAAGAAAAATGTATTGAAGTTTCATCCATGTTGCTGTGCATATTAATAGCTTGTTCCTTCTTACCGCTAAATAGTATACCATTGTATAGATGTACCATAGTTTGTTTATTCATTCACCAGTTGAATGACATCTTGGTTATTCCCAATTGTTAATAAAGATGCTACAAACAATCATGTACAGGACTTTTGTGAACATAAGTTTACAGTTCACTTGAGAAAATAACTAGGATTAGTAGGTCATATGATTAAGTGTATGTTTAACTTTACAAGAAACTGCCAACTTGCCACCCAAAGCAGCTGCACCAGTTTGCATTCCCACCACTAATGGATGAGAGACCTATAGCTTTGTATCCTCATCATCATTTGGTGTTGTCAGTTGTTTTGTTGTTGTTTTTAATTTTAGCAATTCTCATTAGCAGTACAAGTAGTTTACTTGTACTTTAAGGTGCATTTCCCTATAATAATTGATGTTGAGCATTTTTTATATGCTTATTTGTCATCCATATATATCTTTGGTAAAGTGCCTATTTACCTGTTTTTTAAAGTGAGTTGTGTTCTTATTATTGACTTTTAAGAATAGTTTTATTCTAAAGACAAGGGTTTTTTTTAAATCAGATATGGGATTATCAACTATTTTCTCTCAGTCTGTAGATTGGTAGAATTATACATGGTTTTAGTTTTCTACTTTGTAAAAGTCTGCATCTTCCAAATTTTATACAATGAATAGGTTTATTATATCAGTGAGAGAAAACTATAAAATGTAAATTTTTGAAAGCGAATTTACACACTGAAAAATACCTAGAAAGTTATCCAAACAATTTTAACCAAAATTATATGTAGGTGTTAGGATTACTGATAATTTTCAATTTTTTTCTTTATATTTTTCTGTATAGCTTTAATGTTTTATAAAGAGTATATATCACTGTATCATCAGATTCTTTCAAGATGGCAATGACAAGTATGATAAATTTTGTAAAGGTTTCCATGAAAGTATTTAATTTCAAGTGACAAACTGGCAAGAAACATTTGCAACACACATGAAAAAGATCTAATTTTTTAAACATCTAACAAGCTACTACAAATTAAGAAAAAGACAAACAACCACCAGAAAAATGGACAAAGTTTTTGAAGAGAAATGTTCACAGGAAAAGAAATACAAATGGTTTATAGACATATGAATAGATGTTCAATCTCCTTTTAATTAAAGAAATGCATATTTAAACAATGATTAAGTACCATTTCTACCTACCAAATTTTACTAAAGCAAAGGTCCTGAGGTGTGGCAAAACAGGTACTTACACTGTTAATGAAAATGCAAATTGGTACAGCCTTTTTGAAGGGTAACTTGGCAATAGTAAACTTTTTAAATGCTCATTACCTTTTTGCCACAATTCCACTTCATAAAATTTTTTATCCTACAATATGTGTGCACAATGTGCCAAAACAAATGTAAAAGTTTCAGTGCAACATTAGCAGAAATAGTAAAAGACAAGAAGCAATCAAAATGTCCATCAATAAAAGATTTGTTAAATAAATTATGGTACAAAGTTCATTTAATTGAATATCAGGCAGGCATTAAAAGAATGAAGTGGATCCTTAAGTAAAGCTAATAAAAAGAGCTCAAAACAAGATTCAAAGAGTAAGCACAGTATGTTCCCATTTAAATTCTGTTAGGAATATGCATATATGCCTCTTGAAATACCTACAGAAAATTTCTGGAAATATATGTAAGAAATCACTAAAAGTGGTTATACAGCCTAGGAAGAACATTGCAGTGGTCTTGGTCAGAAGGACCACTCATTTCTCATTATATGCCCTTATACAGTGTTTGAATATTTTGTCATGAGAATGCATTACTTTCAAATGTTCTTAGAAATTGTTTTAATTCATTATAATGATATTTTGGTACTGAGCTGAACTATCCAGAAATTCAGTTACATTTTATTGAATATTGCCCAACAGTACCAGAAATCAGAAATTTCTATGAATAAATGGTTTAAATGAAATATACACTAAAATTAAAATTGAGTTCTATATTTTGATTACAAAGAATCTATATTAAGCTTATATCAAAAATGAAGCACTTTTATAAGGAAAATGGCTAAATTTTTCCTCTTAAAGTCTATTTCAAACAAAATCTATCTGAGAGATTACATGAGGGGCACCCGGCCGGCTCAGTTGGAAGAGCATGTGACTCCTGATCTCAAGGTCATGAATTCAAGCCCCACACTACGTATGGAGATTATAAAAAGAATAAATAAATAAACTTTTAAAGAAATGAATGATTACACGAAAATAACATAGCCCTAGAAAGTTTTATAAAACTGCTCATCTGTTAAGGAGTACCTTTTTCCAGGGAAAGGTAATATATATTGAACATCAAATTTAAAATTTTTCCTACAAAACCATATGAAACAAGCACCAGAAGAAACTGTGACAATAATTTTCTTTTAGTTCTATTTTCTTAGCTAGTACTTAGGTTTTGTTTGTTTGTTTGTTTTTGTTTTTTTGGTGCAAAATGGTGGTTTTTATTAAAGTACAGGGACAGGACCCATGGGAGTACTTAATATTTTTATGTCAGAAATCACTCCTCCCTGGGGCACCTGGGTGGTTCAGTCGATTAAGCGTCTGCCTTCCGCTCAGGTCATGATCCCAGGGTCCTGGGATCGAGCCCCGCATCGGGCTCCCCGCTCGGCGGGAAGCCTGCTTCTCCCTCTCCCACTCCCTCTGCTTGTGTTCCTGCTCTCGCTATCTCTCTCTGTCAAATAAATATATAAAATCTTTAAAAAAAAAAAAGAGAGAGAGAGAGAGAAAGAAGTCACTCCTCCCCAAATTACAACTTGGTTTTACATTATCTAATATGAAGCTTATCTTGAAAAATATTTTCTGTCTAGCACAAAGGCTTAAATTTCCTACAAATATTGTCACTCCTCAGTTCTACTTTGATAATGACATAGTAAAATGGTTTTTTCACAACTTCCTGTCTTTTTTACCTGCTATCAGCTTCTCTGTATCAGGTAAATGACTGAACTGTCTTTTGTATTCCTCATTCCTGTCTTTATAGGTAGAACTGGAAATCTGCAACAATAAAAAGATTAAATTTCCATTTAATTATAATCTTCATTAGATTAACTGAAATGTAGTGTCTTAGAAAATAAATTTAAAATGGGCTGTAAAATAACATGCTTTTTATGCAATATTTTGTATGTTTTTATATGAAAAACCACATACATAAACATTTCAAAAACCACCAAAAGGAAGCAAATGAAGCTCCCAGCATACTGGAATAAGGAGTTCAGCAAATTCTCTCTGCAAAAACAAATATACAGCTGGGAAAAAAAAAACTCAACAATATCATCTCAAATTACTGGAAACTGACCAAAGGCATACAATAAACTGAGAAGTATTTGTTCATGAAAATCTACTGAACTTAGGAGCCACAGAAGTCTGTGGCACTGTTTCCTTGGCCAGCAGCTCCCATTACTCTTCCTCCCCCATCGATTAAGTCAACGTGACAGTTCTACAGGCCATGAAAACTAGCAGCTATGCTGAAGAGGTGGCTGAGTTGATTCAGAGTGGAGAGCAAAAAAGCTATGCCCAGAAAAGGGAAAAATCCACGAGAGTGTGAGGTTGCAGTCTCAATTGGGGCAAGAAACAAGCACAATGGCAGATTAGCAGGGGACTTAACAAAGAGATCTTGGAGGAGAGATAGCCATAAATGGGCCTGATAAACTTCCCATGTATTCCTAGCTAAACAGAAGCTGCATGCATGTGTAGCAGAGACTAGAGAATTCCCGAACTATCCACACATTCCTGGCTAGAGACATAAGAAGTTTCCTGAGGGAAAACATAAAAATTGAGACAAACTTGAAAATGTCCTGAACATTGAATGCATTCCCCAACCTATACACAGATCTCTCAGAAGAAGGGAAAAATACTACTGGCACTATGCATTTGAGCACAATTTCTGACCAATCACTGGCTGACATAAGGGGTGACCACTGGGAAGTCAGCCTTAAAAATAAAAACAATGACAACAACAATAACAATAAGCTGAGCAGAGACCAGACAAATAGATTTCACAGATTTACTCTAGGCAAGTTACTACACAAACAAAAATCATCAATGACAAGATTTAGGGGTAGAAAGGATATGACCAGAATCCACAGTTGCTACAATACATCATCTAAATTGTACAATTCTTAACAAAAATTATGAAACATGCAAAGAAAAAGAAAAATGTGACTCATACTAAAAAAAGAGAAGCAGGCAATAGAGTCTTTCAAGGTCCCCAGATACTAGATTTAGCAGACAAAAACATCAAAGCAGTTATAAATATGTTAAACAACAGAAGAGAACCATGCTTAAAGAATTAAAGGAAGGGGCACCTGGATGGCGCAGTTGGTTAAGCATGCAACTCTTGGTTTCGGCTGAGGTCATGATCTCAAGGTCCTGGGATCAAGCCCCACATCGGGCTCATGCTCAGCAGGGAGTCTGCTTGGGATTCTCTCTCTCCCTCTCCCTCTGCCCCTCCTGCTCATGCTGTCTCTCTCTCTCAAATAAATAAATAAAATCTTTAAAATTTCTCATTATCCTAGATAATAGAAAGCATATACTTAGGATGAAGTCTTAATTAATATCCCAATAACACATTACTATTTCAGTTATTTTCCATATTCTCTATGTCATTCATCACATATGTTAATTTATTGATAATTTCTTAGTAGTCATGTTACTTTTCCAAAATATTTTTCCATGTTGATGTTGTCATCTTTAAAGAAGTATACATGTTTAAAGACATTATTTATTTGAGAGAGAGAGAGAGAGAGGAGGGGAGGGGCAGAGGGGAAGGGCAGAGCGAGAAAGAGAAGCAGACTGCCCGCTGGGCAGGAAGACTAACCCAGGACTCCATCCCAGGACCCTGGGATCATGACCTGACTCGAACACAGATGCTTAAGCCGACTGAGCTACCCAGGTGCCCCCAAACTATACTTTTTAATGTCACTAGTAGCTTCTACTTTGCAAATCCAATAGTCAATTTTCAGGCCTCACTTTACTCTATCACAATAGGTCACTCTGTCCATGCCACACTTCCTAAGATTTTATCTCATTAGCCAAATCTCAGTTTCTTTTGCTAGTTCCTGCTCTACCACCTAAACATTGGAGAGAGGTTCTAAACATTGGAGAGTCCACTTCTTTGCTTTATCCACACTTTTTTCCCTAGGTGATCTCATCCAATCTTTATAAATTTGTCTTTAAATACCATCCATACTCAAAGTCTCCCAAATTTACTCCCCGCTTCAATCTCTCTCCTGAGATTCAAGTCATAAATCCAATAGCCTATTAGACTTCGCTACTTGCATATCAAATATGCATCCACTTGATTTCCCCAACCCCCAAAACTACTTCTCTCCTGTCTTTCTCTTCCCCTAAGTGATGCTTCCATGCACCTAATTGCACTGATCAGAAACCTAGGAATCATTATCCTTGACCTTTTTCTTCTTCCTCACACACCACATCTGACCCCATCAGTAAGCTGTCAGACAGGCTAATCTTATTCCTGCCTCTTGCCTTTCCACAGAACACCACTCCCCTTTCCCCTTCCTCACGTGATTCATCTGTGTTCTTTCCTTGTCCCCGATACAGGGTTCTCTCAAATGCCACCTCCTCAGAAAAGCTTTTCCAGACCATCCTAACTGAAAATGCTACCCCCTTCCATGTGATTCTCTATACCTTACATTCCTCTATTGTCTTCTATCACTACCTGACATAATATTACACATTTGCAAAAAAAGAGAAAGAGAGAGGAAGGCAAACCATAAGAGACTATTAGCTATATAAACTATAGAAAATAAACTGAGGGCTGCTGGAGGGGAGGTGGGCAGCAGATGGGCTAAGTGGGTGATAGGTATTAAGGAGGGCACTTGTGATGAGCACTGGGTGTTGTATGTAAGTGATGAATCACTAAATTACCTCTGAAACCAATACTATACTCTATGTTAACTAGAATTTAAATAAAAACTTGAAACAAAAAAAATATATTACACATTTGCTTATGTGTATACTATTCATCTCCCAATCAGCTCTAGAATGGCAGAGATATTTAGAACAGCCTGGTGCACAGAAGACACTCAAATGAATTACTAAATTACTATTCCTGGGGTGCCCGGCTGGCTCAGTCAAAAGGGCATGTGACTCTCAGAGTCGTGAGTTCAAGCCCCATGCTGGGTGTAGAAATTACTAAAAAAAATAAACTTTTTTTTAAAGCTATTCCTATCTTAATTCATGTATATCTACCTTTGCCACTTGTTTGATAATAATGTCTCTGCTCATATACTCTTTTCATTTATCCTGTGAGAGACTGATTCTGGTCTTTCATCAAGAGTAGAAAATTTTCAGGCATATCTTTTTGAATATTGCCTTTATGCTGATCTTCTAAAACTTCTATTAGATTCACATTGGATTCCTCTTCTTTTCTTATCACTTAAGCCATTCTCTTTCAAATTTTTCTACACCTCTAGTGGCACAGTGTAACAATTTCCTCATATACTAGTTTACTGATTTTTCTCTTTAGCTGCTATAGCCCATGTCCACTGAATTTTTAAATTATTATTTCAATCACCATATTTTTTATCTAGAAACTGTATTTGGTTGTTTCCCAAATCTGCCTGGTGTCTTTAAGAATGAATCCAGGGGTGCCTGGGTGGCTCAGTCAGTTAAGTGTCTGACTCCTGGTTTCAGATCAGGTCATGAGATCAAGTCCCACATTGGGCTCTGTGTGCAGCACAGAATCTGCTTGAGATTCTCTCCCTCTGCCTCTCCCCCTGCTCATTCTCTCTCTCTAAATTAAAAAAAGAAAAAAGAATGTCTTATCCATTTATCACATGCTTAATTCCTTCTAATAAGTCTTTAATAACATCAAATAATGGTTGTATAGTTTTTTTTAAAGATTTTATTTATTTGGCAGAGAGAGAGAGAGTACAACCAGAGGGAGTGGCAGAGGGAGAAGCAGGCTCGATGTGGGGCTCGATCCCAGGACCCCGAGATCATAACCCAAACCGAAGGCAGACGCCCAACCAACTGAGCCATCCAGGTGCCCCAGTTTTATAGTTTTTATCTGGTAGTTTTATCTGAAGTTTTGAGGGTCTAATATGCTATTTATTGAATCTCCTTCTGCTCATTCATGACGTATTAAATTCAGGTCTCAAAACATCATGAGAGGTTGATAGAGTTGTGTACTCTCAGGAAGATTTCCCTCCTCCACTACTCCAAGCACAAGTTAGGCAGGTAAGCTTCCTTGTCTTCAAATGGGCAGGTGTAGGTGAATTTCTTTCCTAGTCTACCTTTCACAGAATGTCTAACTCTTCAAGAATCATGGCTTTATAAGGAGTTCCTTATAAAGTAAGGAAGCTGTCAAACAGGCCAATTTTATTCCTACAAGTCCAAGGCATCATCTCCCATCCCAGTGTGGCCATTAAAGCTTTCGTTACTGAGACAAATACACTCCTCAGGGCGGCCTCAGCATTGGCTCCTGGGCTTACAACTCTGGTAATCAGTTCCCTCTTCTTTTTTAGCCCTTAGGTATTTCCCTTGTTATTTTGTGAGCCCAGACATTCATTTTAAAAACATGTTTGTAACATTTCATCCAGCATTTCCAGGTACTTTGTAGCGGCAGTTAAATGGTCCTCATTCCATATTGCCAGAAATGCTAGCTCCTATTCCTTTACAACTAAACCTAAAAGTATTAAGATATCTAGGTTTTCAAACAAAATCTATCTATAATTAAATTTTAATTGGATAAAATATGATTTTCAAATCCAACAAAAATTGGAAAATAAATGTATTGTTTTCTCTCAGTTACCAAAGTGAAAGTCTAGAATAACCTTTTTAGCTTGAATAAATCCAAGATACATTGGGGAAGACTAACATGTGATTACAGAAAAGAGCTCTCCAAAGTTGCCAAAGTATGTTACAAACATACTAATTAATCCTCTTGGGTTTTTGTTTTTATTGTTATTTAACAGTGCAACATTAATTAATCCTCATGACGTACCTACCTCTAAATCAGGTTTGTGACAAGTTTTATCCCCCCACTTATAAGTAGAAAAGCTTACTTGTGAATAACATGACTATGATCATGCTATAAGTCAATGATAAAGAGTCAATACTTCTGATTTCTTATATAATTAGAAAAAACTTGATTACGATCTAGAAAAATTCAATTCTAAATATTTTTCTAACAAAACATAAGTATAGTATTTATTATTTGTACATATACAATGGTTCAAAATCTAGACTTGTTTTATTCTTGTTTTAGAACAGGGGCACCTGGGGGGCTTAGTCAGTTAGGCATCTGCCTTTGGCTCGAGTCATGAGTCCCGCATCGGGCTCCTGCTCAGCAGGCAGTCTGCTTCTCCCTCTCCCTTTGCTCCTCACTCCCCCCGCCGCCCATGTGCTCTCTCTCTCTCTCAAATAAATAAATAAAATCTTTAAAAAAATGTTTTAGGACAAAAATATTTTTTATTTTTATTTTATTTATTTTTTGAGAGAGTGTGCAAGTAGGGGGGTGAGAGCGGGGACAGATGGAAAGGGAGAGAGAGACTCTTATCCAGGCTCCATGCTGAGTGTGGAGCCCAGTGTGGGGCTTGACCTCACAACTCTGAGATCATGACCTGAGCTGAAATCAAGAGTCAGGTGCTTAAACAACTGAGCCACCCAGGCACCCCAGTATGTCATTTTCTAAACACAGGCAACAGAAAATCTCAAAGGCTTTTTTCTATTTTGAGTAGTTACTAGCCCTACATCACTAAGAGAAGTTACATTAAATCAGTGTGTCTGCTGCAAATCTCTATATGCTTTTCCTGTGGGACATTAATCCACCTGGAATACACCATTATTTTAGTTAGGAAAAAAAAAGAGGTTTTGTTTTGTGGGTTTTTTGGGGTTTGGTTTTGTTGTTATTGTCGCTTCCGCTATGTATTTTTACTAACAGTTAAGGACCAAAAAAGCATAAATATTTATTTGCCATTAAGTTTATTTCAAGTTTTTTTCCCTTCACATAATTTTTGCTACATTGAGACTTAAAAGTTACTCATAAAACTCATTTCCCACATACTAGGATTAAATATTTTAATTTTTAAATAAAAAAGAAAACAAATATAACAATTAAGATTCCTCTTTCTATATTACAGGATTGAAATAGAAAATCTGCAGCTGTTGGTCTCACTATCAGGTCTATGGTGATTTAATCAAACTCCTTTTTTTTTTAAGATTTTATTTATTTATTTGACAGAGAGAGAGAGCACGCGCACAAGCAGGGGGAGCAGGAGACAGAGGGAGAAGCAGACTCCCCACTGATCAGGGAGCCCGGTGTGGGACTCAATCCCAGGATCCTGGGATCATGACCTGAGCCAAAGGCAGACGCTTAACCAACTGAGCCACCCAAGCGCTCTAATCAAACTCCTTTAAATTAAAGTCCTACTGTCAGCTGTTAACTGCCCTGGAATTAAATAAATAGAACTTAAAAAATTAAGTCCTACTGTTAGAAAGACACTCACTAGCCAATCTGTTAAGCAGCACAAGATTAAATGGATAACGTCTAAAGAGAAACCAACCTCAACAACAACAAAAAACTTTTAGTGAACTCTGTTTCACTGTCTTGTATCCTTTTGTCAAGTTTTCACAGTTTTTTTATTTATGGGGAATCATCAAAATATATTTTCCAGTATTACAAATAGGAGGTCCTCTTATCCAGCACTTTTCAACCCTTTCTACCATTCTTAAGGAAAGGTGTTCCCCATGTAACATACTCCCACTGTATTTGCCCAGAGTTTTTTATGACTGATACGCAGCTACCAGGAATGTAAATTATGAGCACTTGCTAGCCAAACACCCCCTCCACCTTTTTTCTCATATTGATTCAAGACACACCAATGTTGCAATACTATGGCCCAATCTCTCATTTTATAAGTGAGGCACCTGACAGGTTAAACAACATACTCAAGAGCACCACACAGTGAAATTACCAGGGACAGAGTGTACACTCTATGCCAGATTTTAAGATTTTATTTATTTATTTGACAGAGAGAGAGAGAGACACAGTGAGAGAGGCAATACAAGCAGGGGGAGTGGGAGAGGGAGAAGCAGGCTTCCCGTGGAGCAGGGAGCCCAACACGGGGCTCGATCCCAGGACCCCGGGATCATGACCTGAGCCGAAGGCAGACGCTTAATGACTGAGCCACCCAGGCACCCCTATGCCAGATTTTCTGTTCCCAATCTCCAATTCATTCAATGATCTCACGCTGCCCTCTAAATTCACTACTGTGGAACAACTGAGTTAGCCAAGCCAGAATATATGAGTTATTCTACACCAGTGAGTTTTTCAGATCCTTGGAGCTTAACTCTTTAAATACCAAAATTTTAAAAAGTTATCAATTCCTTTGGTCATAAACCTTCCATAAGTGTGAAGGCACAAATCCAGATTCCTTGGGTATTCCAGTGAAATGGCTCTGATGTTTTTTCAATTCTTTGCTTAACTACCAGGTCATTGCCTCACGAATATTTTCCTGCTTTGGTCTTGGTCTTTCTTGTGTTGATCTTGGATCCCTCAGCGAATGCAGCCATCTTACTACACTCATTCAATTCATTTACTGCCAGGAGAATGTGAAAACACCAACAGGGTGGTGTCAGTGGTAGAAACAGATGGAGACTTCTGCTTCTGAAGCAGACTTCGTAACCATTACTTCTACCAATAACTTTATTATATTAAAGCCAACTAATCTGCATAGACCTTTGGCCTCCACATTAAGAAGCCCACGTTGCTACACTTTTTGACCTTCTGATGTCATTTCTTCCTATTGTCCATGTGTTATCACCAAGTAATTCCCCTATCTCCAATATCCTTTTCAACTACAAAATGGGAACCAACTAATTTAGGCTTATAAAAAATATGTCAAAAATATATTACAGGTATTCCAAATGAATAATTGAGGAATTCTCCTCCACAAGATACATCAGCATGACCTTTGATTTAGCTATTCAGGCTCTTTTCATTTTTGTTTGCTTCTCAGTTCTGATAGTACAGTTTCTGGGTAAGTGACCTCTGAAAAAGTCAGTAAGACTTTTAAGATGTTGTATTTGTCTTTAAATCTATTCCATGTGGGGGCGCCTGGGTGGCTCCGCTGTTAAGCATCTGCCTTTGGCTCAGGTCATGATCCCAGGGTCCTGGGATCAAGGGTCCTGGGATCAAGGGTCCTGGGATCAAGGGTCCTGGGATTGAGCCCCGCATCGGGCTCCCCGCTTGGCGGGAGGCCTGCTTGTCCCTCTCCCACTCCCCCTGCTTGTGTTCCCGCTCCCGCTAGCTCTCTCTCTCTCTCTGTCAAATAAATAAATAAAATCTTTAAAAAAATAAAATAAAATAAATAAATAAATCTATTCCATGTGAATTCATATAAAAATTCCTCAAAAAAAAAATTCCTCAAAATAAAAGTGCTTGTAATCAGCACAGAGACCTCAACTGAGCCAAAGCAGACCTTCAACGCTCTAAACAAGTGCTTCTCAAACTTGAATGCGCATACAAATCTCCTGGAATTCTTGTGAAATAAAGATTCTAATTCCGTAGGTCTGAGGTTGGGCCCAAGACTCTGCATTTCTAATCAGCTGACAGGTGATGCCAAGTCTGTTGGTCCCACATTCTACACTTTGAGTAGCAAAGCTCTAGAACACATACCTCTTTTTTTTTCTCTCTCCTATTACTAAATCCTTATTCCCCTGCTTGTTCCTTTTCTTGCTTTACCCTTCCACTTGCTTTAAGTCTGCCAAGAATAAAAAAGTCACTGTGGAGTGACTTTTTAGCCCTGTAGATAGCTCTTGGAACTATAAAGATTTTCCAATCTATAAGAAAGCTACAAAAATCATAGTGCAGAAGGGTCAAAACACTATAATAGTCACAAACTTTCTCTGAATGTAACCAAAAATAATATAATCAATATAGATGACATAATTTTCAGGATGTGCAGTTATTTGGTATATTTCTTAGCAATTAAACATTTTCCTTAGGATATGATTTTTAAAAACTTATGTTGAGTTTCTTAATAGGAATTAAGAAGCTGTTACTCATGTTAAGATTCAATAATATTCAAAAACTGAGCTACTAATTATGAACAGAATAATGGTACTTGTACTAATCTTTATAACCGTTAGTATCATGTCTTTTTTAAGCTACTCTAAAATTATAAGAAATTCTGCCACCAAGTATACCTAATCATCAAGAGATCAGCTTTCTAATAAGTTAATATTGGAACTATAAATGCCTTATAATCTTATATAAATTTCACTTATAGTTGCATTATACCAGATTCTGTCAAATATCTCATAACTCTCATAGGAACTGCTAGATTTAGAACAAGCCCTTTAAGATAATAAATGCTAGCATTCATATAGCAATAGAAATGCTGTTCTTACCAAAAGATTCTGTGCACCTAGTCAACAAGCAGGAGTCTCATTTTACAGTGGGGGAAACCTGAACCATATTCAGGTTATGCAACCAAGTAAGTACAGTGCAAATAGAATGTGAAACTCTTAACTTTAAAACCTGTCTTATAATCATTATATACTACAGGTCAAACATTGTTAAGCTTCCTTTTAGGTACCGAAACTAATTCTTTAAATAAAAATTATGTAAAATAGCTGACTTCTCAGTAATACTTTGAAATATGGTTTCTGCATAACGTTAGTCTTGCCAATACAGTGAACAACAGTGTAAGTGGAAACCAATTCTGTGGTGTAGTTTTCTCCCAGGGAAACGGAAGCAGACAATTCCACTCCAACAAACCAGACAACAGTGCATTCTAGTGGCCAAAGGAGAGCATAATCAGAAATGTCCTGGACTCTGGACTAAAAACTTAAATATCTGAAATCTAGAAGCGAATAAGACAATACTATAAGTATTATATGAATTGCTATAAACTTAAAGAAACTTTGCATTTAAGATTAAAATGAAGTTATAAGAAAGGAAAAATATTACCCAAAAGCTCCAGTCACTACTCCAGTTATGTAAATTTGGCCCCTGTTTTTTTGCTGAAACTATATTATTCTCATCCACAACTGGACTAGGAGTCTCCGCTAACTCTTCCTGTGGCTCAGTGGCAAAGCTTGACTCCCCTTCGTTTATTACCTGGAAACAAGTATCAGTAATTTAAATTACTTACTGGGAAATGCTCATTTTAAAATGAAAAGAGTTAATGTTCAAACTAAATAAATTAACTTGAGAACAATATTTAAGCTTTTAGAAAACAGTAATTTATGTTTTTTCTTCTACAGTTCATATATTTACACATGTGACAAACATTCTCCAACTACTACTACTTGTTAGGTAGTTTAATTGGCACTGGGGATTAAAAACTGAATAAAACAAAGTCCTTAGCCTCCAGAAGTTCGTAGTCAGCTAGAGGAACATTAAAGAGCAAAAAATACCATGTAATGGGAGTGACAATTAGTTCAACCTCTTTGGAGAGTAATCTGCAATGCCTAGTAAGGCCTAAAATGGCTATAAACTAAAACCCGGTGTACATGGAGTCAACCGTGTTTGTAATACTAAGAGAATGGAAGCAACCTTACTAACACTTGTGGGAAGTTGGTAAATTCACTCTGATTTATACTACCAATGGAGTTAAAAATAAATGAATCAGGCATTGGCCCCCAATCTATGGAGCATTCAGGGAAAGACTATACCCTGTGCAAGATATGGGCCCAGTGGGTGGTCACTCGTGAAAGAGAGTCATTATGGAGTTTAAAAAAAAGAGAGAAAAGAGTTGGGAGGAGGGAAGGGAGCACCCATTGTGAGAACGATGAGCTGATGAGCTCGCTGGGCCCCTAAATACCTCTGTTGTTCCTGCTTGCCCTGTTCCTGCTGCCACCTATACATCTGCTGTAACAAAAATCCTAATCCTCTGGGGTTACAGAGAAAACCACCCAGCGCACCCATGTGGCATAGCGAGGGGGTAATTCAAACTCAACTTAAGCTCAGGGTTTTTATTTTATTTTTTTCTTAAGACACAGAGAGAGAGCATGAGCAGGGGAAGGGGCAGAGAGAAAGGGAGAAGCAGACTCCCTGCTGAGCAGGGAGCCCCAGCGGGACTCAATCCCAGGACCCTGAGATCATGACCCGAGCTTACAAATGGCCTTTTAAAAAGCAGGGCCCCATGGACTACCCTTCAATCCCTAGGTAAAACAGTAAATACAACTCAATATAACATAAAACAGGGCCTTCAAGGATTGGGATTTATTATATAAGACCTAATTAGTGAAAGAGTGATTATCGCTACTGCTTCTCCACTTAACAGCCTAATGTGGCCTGTTAAAGTTGGAAAAATGAATGGTGCCTCACAGTTGATTACTTGGCCCTTGATGCTGTGCTCCTACCCATGAAGGCCCCTGTCCCCAATACTATGGAAATTATTGACTCTATCCAATCAGAAACTGGTAAATACTTGATATTCTAAATTTGGCTAATATTCTATTCAATGTCTCTTTCAATAACCTCTCAGTCATGTTTTTCCTTCACCTCTAGTGGGACACGATACACCTTCACCTAGCTAGTCACAGGATACCTCAAAAGGCTTGCCATCACATGCAGACTTTACAGGCAATATCGTAATTGTATCCGTTCTTCTCCAGGAGCACAGGTATGACATTACATTGATTACATCATCCTCTGAAGACATTCTTCTGACATACCCAGTCAGGATATACAAATATGCACAAAGGAGTTAACGAAAAGGGGATGGACCATTGCCCAAACACAGCGTAAGGACTGCTACCTTAGTTAAATTCCTGAAAATTATTTGGTAAACCAAGGGCCTCTCCACCCCTAACAATGTCAAGAAAACCCTCTCAGCACCCACAACATTAAAACAAGCTCAACATTTATTAGGCATTTTGGGGGTCTAGAGAAATATCTTCCTCGTTTACAAATTTCACTTAAGCCTATCTATACTGTTACTTGCAAATGAGTCATGCTAAATGAGGACCCCTCCCGAAAATGATTCTAAAATTTGTCAAAATTGTAATATAACAGACACTCCCATTCGTGCTATTCCCCTCCCGCCCCCCCCCCCACCCCAAACACACACACATACACACAAAGAATCCTTCACCATAGAGACTTTCGCAGCTTCTTTCCATGACTCCTGGAGTCTCTGGACCACCCACAGTGTCTGTAAGTTGTCCATGGGCTTCTGATGCAAGAAACTATCTCCCTAGCCCCACACTCCATGCCATTAGAGCGGCAGCTCCTGACAGCATAATGAACTCTCCTGGAAATAGAGGATCTACAAACCCTGTGCCTGTGATCCTCCATATCCAGCTGTTCATGCTAGGAGCCAACACCTTGCAGCTCAGCATAACTACCAAGGCCTTGCTACAGGATAAAACCAAATCTGGGCCCCCTGGCATATCTCACTTGCAGGACGACATGCTCTTCCCCGTCCTCATTCTTTTGTCAGATGTCATGGCGCTGGAAGAGGTCACCACTCTTCTGAATCCCTTGAAAACCTGAGGAGTAACTTGGGTTCAACTGAGTGAACTGCAATCAGAGTTTGTACACTTCAAACCCCCATTTGAAGTTCAATGGACAAACTTTCTATTCAGTGGACAGCATCACCACCATTACACACAATGGAGCTCACCGGATATTTACTGCTTTTCACCAAGATGTCCTTGATAAAGGTAAGGACCCAAAGGTCAGCACAACTGGCTGAACTTCCCACAGTCATCTTACTGGATGCTTGGGCCAACAACTGCCTTCATCTGCACATTTTCACAGACTCTTGGGGCACTAAAAGCTGCACCCTTTGGGGTAAAGAACTCTGGAAATCTCTCGTTTCACAGATATTCAAAATATAAATCAAGATCACACATGTCTCTTCAAACACGAAAGCCATAATAAAAGGCCTCACCAAGACCCTCCTATCCCTGTTAGAGTTCCAGACATTACTAACAGTGACCAAGGCACTCATTTTATTTCTCAAAATAAACGGAGGGGCTCTTGAACAGGGCACTCAACGTAACTTTCATCTTCCTACTAGGTGCAGGCTGCAGGCCTCATGGACAGCCATGATGGCTTACTTAAAAAAGTTCAAAACCTAAATGAAAAATAGTACATTTCAGTCATTAACCGGACATGCAGGCTGAATTACAGTAAGGAGTTTGATTCAATTTTTTTACGTTTGCCTGCTGACAGCTATTAAGCCCCTCCTCTTCCTCTTCTGTCCCTCAAACGGGGAAACTGGTAAGAAAGCCTGGGCGATCTTAGCTTTGGTGTGGGTGAGTCAAACCAAGCAAGCCCCAGTCCATACACAGGAACCCACTCCCTGACCCCAGTTTTAACCTCAATAAAAACCCGGATCTAGCTTCCTTTCCTTGCCCTTTTAAGTCGTTTAGGGTCTTCTTGAGAAGCCGGTCCTGCTGTTCCTTTTCATTAGGTAGGTGTTTAATAAGACATTATATAGAAGTAATAAGCCTTTTCATACACGCATGGTGTGTGTGGCGGTGTGTGTGTGGCATCATTCTATACCCAAATCAAACTCTTTGGGGGGGGGGGGTAAGGTTCATTCTGGCTTTATAAAGTGCCTGCGACAGAATCCTAACTCTTTAACTTATTAATTGTGTGATCTCGGCAGGCAGTCTCTCTAAATCTATTTTCTCCACTCTGCAGTGGGGGTAATAACTCTCTCTGGTCTAGACTATAAACTCACTGAGAGCAGGGGTCATGTCTCTGTTGCTCACCATCTCAACAGCCAGTGCCAGGGACAGGGGTGAAAAAATAACTCACTGGGTTCATTTATATCTATCATGCCTATTTCATAGTAATGTTTTAAGAATCAATTGAAACAGTACATCCATTTGCTCATTCCACAATTATTTGAACGCCTCTGCCATTTTGTAAACTGTAAAATGCCTCTCAAATAAAAGGCATCGCACTGATTGCAGTTCTCTAAAAGTAAAATCTATGCACACAACCAATGTAAAAGTAATGAGTATCGTGTTCAGAAATGCAGGTACTCCGGCAACGAAAGTAGGCTTTCACCCTGAAGATTAATCAGCAAGTTCTTCCGTTTATCCAATAGGGCAGTAAACAAATAACAAAACTGGTTGAAACCAAAAGCTTGGTTGACAGCACAGTGATTTAAACTCGAGTTCTGGGTCCTTTATTCAAGAGCTGATAGGGGAAGCGGGTGAGACTGGATCGACGTGATGTCGGGTCAGAATCGCGACCAAGGGGCCTGAGTCAGTGGGGCCTGAGGCTGAGACACCTGGACTAGGACTTTTCGGGACCAAATGCCAGCTCTCCCCGCCCACAGAGAAGCAGACGTTCCACCGTCGCCCAGAGGGAAAGGCTCGCAGGAAGCACAGGAAACCGTTTCCTCGGTAACAACTTTCCAAATTACTCCAAAGAGCACCAAGACAAGAGAAGGGACGAATTAATTATCATAACCTGAGAGGGTTCAAACCACTATCGTGAAGAAAACTGCCGGTCCAGCCACCGCTAGGGAAGCTGCCCCAAGCGAGGCGCCGCTTACCTGGCGGACAGTCAAAGCGCCCTCCATCGCGGCTCCCTCCGCCGCCGCGGAACCGCGCACGCGCGCCCAGCGCGGGGAGGGGGCGGCCCGGCGCGTTCCCCGCGCCCACCTCCCACCGCCCCCCCTACCCGGAGCGCGCTCCGGACTCTGGGCCCCTCGCGCCCCCGCCGCCAGACCGCCGAGGGCCACCTGGGGTCCTGCCGGCGCGCCTTACGCCCTCTGGCGGCAGTTGCCTTTGGCTAACTCGTAAGGATACAATGTTAGTTAGCCTGGAGGCCAGTCTTTACTGAGGATCAAGATGAGCCCCAGTCCTTACCTACCTCCCAACCTCAAACTCCTGTGCCTGTTTTGAAATGGCTTCTGGGCACAAGTCACTCCTCATAAAGCACCCCCCTCACCCTCTCTCACAATACATACTCTGCTCCAATGTGCAAAAAAGTGAATTGCATGGCAGTCTCGTTCCTTCAAATAAGGGCTTGAAGTTACTGATTAAAAGCTATTGAGTGTTGCAGATCCTGGTTCCCTACCTCCCAAAAAACAGCTATAAAAGACATCGTAGAGCAATTGAGGAAGCTTGAATATGAAATATATATGAGAGTTAGTGTTATGGAAGAAGTAAAAATTTGTGGATAAAGTTATTGATATTCATTATGAATAATTAATACTTTGTGGTTATGTTGGAGAATGTCTTTATTACCAGAAAATTCGTGCTCAGGTATTTAGGAGTGACATGTCATGATGCCTGCAACTTGATTTCAAATCCTTCAACAAATATGGATGCCATAGGCTGAATGTGTCCTCCTCAGATTCATACGTTGACACATAATCCCCTTCCACTATATGTGGACACTGTAAGAATACTACAGTCTATGAACAGGATGTGGGTTCTCACCAGACACAGAATCTGCAGGTGTCTCAAGCCTGGACTTCCCAGATTCCAGAACTGTGAGAAATGTTTGTTGTTTCAGCCACCTAACTTACGGTATTTTTTGTTCTAACAGCCTATATAAACTAAGACAATAGATAAGGAGAAAGAGAGAGCAAAATAGCAAAATGTTAACAATTATTCCATCTATGTGGAGGGTATACCACTATTCAGTTATTCTTTTTCTATTTCTGTATGTTTGAAAATAATCATAAAAGTTGAAGAGAAAGAGTCAAATCCACTTTCATGAAAAGTCAGATACTGCATATATTTTTTTAAATGTATTACATGTTAAAGAATAATTACCAAATAAGATAATCAAGAAGGGATATACTCTTGTTTTTGTCCTGCAAAACTTAGCATAAGTTGTGTTTTCCTTCAATATTGTATACAAGAATAGGCTGAATCAAAAAATGCCTGTTTTTCGAAATGAAGTCATGTCAAGAACTCTACTTTGGATTGAAGGAATTTAATATTGCCAACATGTTTTAATGGTACAAGATGAATGTGGTTATTATGTAAAGTATTTTAAAACTATTTAAATTTTTTAAAATTTTGAAACAATTTCAAACTTACAGAAAAGTTGCAAATATGTTACAATAACCTTTTCCCTGAGCGATTTGAAAGTAAACTATCAACAGTGTGCCTTATCAACTCTGAATACTTAGGTGAACATTTCTCCCCAACGATCATAATATGACCAACAAAATTGGGAAATTAACATTATATTACTACCTTCTAATTCTCACACCATATTAAAATTCCACCAGTTGTCCCAATAATAGCCTTTGTCGTAAAAGAATCTAGCCCCAAATCACAGGCTACCATTTGTTGCCATATCTCCTTCAATGTGCAATATTAAATGCCCCCCTGCACAGACCCCTTCTTCATCCATCCCACCCTAACACCCCTTGCCCTGGCATCGTGGTCACTGCATTCTGCATGTACACCCCTCTTACCCTGCTCAGATTTTACAACCCCTCACAGTGCCACCCCACTAACTGGTTTAAAGTATTTGTAAAGGAGGGGCGCCTGGGTGGCTCAGTCATTAAGCGTCTGCCTTTGGCTCAGGTCATGATCCCGGGGTCCTGAGATCAAGCCCCGCATCAGGCTCCCTACTCGGTGGGAAGCCGGCTTCTCTCTCCCACCCCTTCTGCTTGTGTTCCCTCTCTCACTGTGTCTCTCTCTGTCAAACAAATAAATAAAATCTTTAAAAAAATAAAATAAAATAAAGTATTTGTAAAGGAGGAAAAAAATGAAAATAATCTAATAACAATCCTGGGGTTGGGCTAGGTGAATCACTATTTAGGTTTTAGATCCAATTTTAAAAGGATGACATAATTTTCTTTTTAAGATTTTATTTATTTATTTGACACAGAGAGAGAGAGAGCATAAGGAGGGGGGAGCGGCAGGCAGAGGGAGAGGAAGAAGCAGGCTCCCCACTGAGCAGGGAGCCCCGATGCCGGACTCGATCCCAGCACCCTGGGGTCATGACCTGAGCCAAAGGGCAGACACATAACCAACTGAGCCACCCAGGCGCCCAAGGATGACATAGTTTTAAAATAGAGATTTAGAAGTTGAGAAGATAAAGAGGAAACAGCAAAGACTCTGAGAAGGAATAGCCAGTGAGATAAAAGACCTCACCCTGATGCCAAACAAAGTATTTCAAGGAGGATGAAAAAATCAAAGATGTCGGATATTGCTAACAGTTCAAGTAGGATGACAACCGAGAATAGTTCTGTATCGCTGTGTATTTAGCAATCTGGAGATCATTAGTGCCCTTAACAAGAACAACTTTGGATTGAGAGCAAATTCAAGAGAAAAAGAAGGGAGTAGAAGGCAGGATGTATAAACAACTACTTGGAAGAGTCTTGCTCTAAATGAGGCAGTGAAATTGGGTGGTAGCAGAGGGGAGATTTAGGGTCAAAGGAGGGTTCTTTCTTTTGCCTCGTTTGCAAATTTTTATTTGTTTTTTCTAAGATAGGAACAATAACAGCATATTTGAATACTCATGGGAATGATCCAACAGAGAGGTAAAATTTCTGATGCTGGAGAGGTAGAGAGGGCTGCTGGAGGGAAGACCTTGAATGGGTAAAGGGATAGGATCTACAATGCAGGTGGATGGGCTGGCCTAGAATAGGAACATGGACTCATCATCCTTAGTATCATGAAAGAATATAAGGGTACCAGTGCAGACCAGTGAATAGATGCGAAGAGTTGAGTCTCTGTGCAAGTTTTTTGGGGTTGCTTCCCGGCAGTCCCTGACTGGCAGGAGATGGCAGGGTACTCCTAGCAGGCCACAGTGGTCTGTTGAACATAAAAAATTACACACAACACCCGTGTTTTAAAAGAGCCACTCTGCGACCATGACTGAGCAAGACCAAAACAAGTCCACTCCATAGTCATGTCAACAGAGACAAAAATATGGACATGGTTCCAACCACAAAGAGGACCGAATATCCCCCTATGCTGGCTAATGGGAGTCACGGCTGCTTCTCTGTCAACGGGTTTTCACTGCACTTTGTTCCTCCCAACTTCTACATACGATTTATTAAGACACCTAACCATAGAAAGGACAAGAGTGCCTGGGTGGTTCAATTGGTTAAGCGATTAAGGGTCCAACTCTTGATTTTGGCTCAGGTCATGATCTCAGGGTTGTGCAATCAAGCCCCTCTTTGGGCTATGTGCTGGGCATGGAGCCTGCTTAAGATTCGCTCTCTTCTCTCCCTCTGCTCTTCCCCCTGCCTCTCCCCCTCTCACAAAAAACAAAAACAAAAACAAAACAAAAACCAGCTGAGTCTTAGTAAGAGAGCTCTGTGACATTTTATTTTACTCTAGTACCATCCCCCACTCCACAAGAGCCCACATTCCTGGTTCAAGTTCCTAGCCTTGGAAGGGGTAGCACAGAACTTATTAAAGAATTGGGGTTGCTTGCTTTGACCTGTCTGCTGGCTCCCTGAAGGACAGCTCAATGATTTGCCTTTATTTCACATAACTTACAACTCTCCCAGGGGTGGGACAGATACTTAAAAGGGGAGGGCTGGTAGCAAACATTTGCAGGCAAATGAATTAGCCCCTGCAACTTAGAGCAAAGGAAAACAGTTGAGACAAACAGTGGGCTATCTGGAAAGTTTGGGAGGAAAGGCTAGGGAATAAGGGCTTTGAAAAGCTCCTCCAAATTCCAGGGGATCTAGAAAGTCACACATACTCACAGAAGCCTGCACAGAAACGACCTCAGGAGGCCCTAAACTCTTGCCTTGAGGCTCTGCACAGCAAGAAGGCAAATCAAAGGCAGAGTTGTAAACTGCCAGAACGAATGTTGTAGGCATGACCAAACACGGCCTGCAAAGACTATGGATCTTTCTTTTTTCGTTCTTTCTTTCTTTCTTTCTTTCTTTCTTTCTTTCTTTCTTTCTTTCTTTCTTCTTTCTTTCGTTCTTTCTTCTTTCTTTTGTTCTTTCCTTCTTTCTCTTTATTCCTTCCTTCCTTTCTCTTTTTCTTTCTTTCTCTTTCTTCATTTCTCTTTCTTCATTTCTTTCTTTCTTTTCTTTCTTTCTTCATTTCTTTCTTTCTTTTCTTTTTTTCTTCATTTCTTTCTTTCTTTCCTTCTTTCTCTTTTTCTCTTTCTCTTTATTCCTTTCTTTCTTTCTCTTTCTTTTTCTTTCTTTCTCTCCTTTCTTTCTTTTCTTTCTTTCCTCCTCATTTCTTTCTTTCTTTCCTTCTTTCTGTTTCTCTCCTTCTTTCTCTTTCTCTTTCTTTCTTTCTTTCCTTCCTTCCTTTAGTTTTTGGAGTTTAAAAATCTCTGTCAAATCACTAGCTGATCACTAAGCTAACAGAATAGATTTCTATGGCCACACATAACAAAGAGCATAAATTTACAAAATTAGTTCAACTTATGAGTAGTCAAATTTATAGAGCCAGAAAGTAGAACGGTGGTTTCAAGTGGCTGGAAGAAGGGTAGAATGGGGAGCTGTTGTTTAAGGGGTATGGAGTTTCAGTTTGGGAAGGTGAGGAAGTTCTGAAGGGGGACAGTGGTGACAACTGCACAGCAACATGAATGGATTTACTGCCACTTAAAATGGATAAATGGTAAACTTTATCTTATGTATATTTTATCACAATAAAAAAACAACAACCAAGAAGTACTAGAACAAGCAACAACAACAAACTCTGAGGAGGGGGGACAATCTGATTTCCCAGAGTTGCCACATTATAATATTCAAAATGTGCAGTTCTCAACAAAAAATTACAAGACTTTTGTAAGAAGAAACAAGAAAGTATGACCCATATATAGGAAAAGTTCATCAAAACTGTCCCTAATAAAGCCCAGACACTGAACAGACAAAACTTTAAATCAACTATTTTATATATGCTCAAAGAGCTAAAGGAAACCAGGTACAAACATGGAAACTATGAGAACGATGTTTCACCCAATAGAGACTATCAATAAGGAAATTATAAAAGGGACCACATAGGACATCTAGAGTTGAAAATTACAATCACAGAAATGAAAAATTCACTAGAGGGATTCAGTAGCAGATTTGAGCCAGCAGAAGAAAGAGTCAGCAAACTTAGAGACAGGTCAAGTGAAGTTATCAATTCTGAGGAGCAGAGAGAGAGAAAAAAGGCCGAAGAAAAAATGAGCAGAATCTAAGAGATCTGTGGTACCATCAAATGGAATAACATACCTATAATGAAAGTCTCAGAAGGAGAGGAGAGAGAGAAAGAGACAGAAAGAATATTTGAGGAAATAATGGCCAAACAAAAAAAATGAATGAGGAAATTCTTTAAGTACTGATTATGGAAAGACCTACAAAATATATTGTTAAAGAACAAAAGCAAGGTACAAAACTACATATCAAAAATGCATGCTATGAATCTAATCAGGAGAAAACATCAGAGAAATTTAAGTTGAGGGACATTCTACAAGTAGTTGACTTGAATTCCTCAGAAATATCAAGCTCCTAAAAGCCATAGAAAGACTGTACTATTGCTCCATATTAAAGAAGATGATGAAAGACATGTGGCAACTAACTGCAGTGTATGATCTTGGATTGGATCCTAAACCAGAATTTTTTTTCTTTCTTTCTTTTTTTTTTCCTATAGAGGACATTATTGGGACAACTGGAAAACTTTGAATAAAGTCTACAGATTAGGTGATAGTATTTGTTCAATATTAATTTCCATTTTTGATAATTGTACTATGGTGAGAATGTCCTTGTTTGGGGGAATATACTGCTATATATTTATTTAAGTCATGTATTTAGGTTTAACTCAAATATTCAGGAAAAAAAATTATGTGCAGAGAGAGAGAGGTTAATCAAACAAATAAAGCAAAGACAGAAATGTTAATAATTGGGGAATGTGAGTCAAGGGTGTATGGGAAGTCTTTATACTATTTTTCAACTTTCCTTATTTCATAAAATTAAAAACCATTATAACCTGTCAAAATAAAGTGAAACCAGCCTGCACAGGTGTGTGTGTTTTTCTGAAGTTGCACTAGGGCAAGCACAGAAAGGGCTGAGTTGGATTTAATTAAAGTTGACTTTTACCAGGTGAATATGCTAAAGCAAGAGGGGAGCAAGGGAAATGAGTGTGTGTGCGTGTGTGGCAGTAATGATTGTCCTTGGAATCCCAACTAGGTAAGAGGTAAAGTAAGGTTATAGGACTGTGAAAGACAGGTGAAGTATACTAGGATTAAAGGCATGTAAATCTAGATGGGGTTGAAGGATGGCTGGTAATAGCTACCATTAAGAGTTGTCAGCTCTATGTAAACAATGTGACAAGAAGAAGCTCATTCTGTTTCTCACCTGGCAAAATTCATAAAAATTTGGATAAGTATATTAACTTTTTTAAGTTTTTATTTAAATTCCAGTTAGTTAACATACAGTATAATATTAGTTTCAAGTGTACAATATGGTGATTCAACACTTCATACTACACCCGATACTCCTCACAATGGATAAGAACATTCATTTTTTGTAAAGATTTTATTTATTTATTTGAGACAGAGAGAGAGAGAGAGAGAGAGAGAGCAATTGCACAAGCAGGGGTGAGGGGCAGAAGGAGAGGGAGAAGCAAACTCCCTGCTGAGCAGGGAGCTGAGCAGGGATCCCGACGCAGGGCTCAATCCCAGGACCCGGAGATCATGACCTGAGCCAAAGGCAGACGCTTAACCGACTGAGCCACCCAGGTGCCCCAGAACTTTTTTTTTTTAAAGAAAATAATCAGAGGTGATAAGTTGGAAAAATAAGATATGGTGCTTGCAACTGAGATTACGGACAAGCTGTGGTTATAACCGTAAGTTCTCTGATATGAGCCTCAGAGTGGGTGGCTGCCTAGAGTAGACAAAATGATGGGGGCGAGGTCAAGGAATTAAAAAACCAGGGATTGGAGATAGAATCTTAGTGGATATTGAAATCACCAAGTGCTATGGTCTGAATGTGTCCCCCCAAAATTTGTATGTTGAATCAATCCTAACCCCCAAAGGTGCTGGTAGCAGGAGGTGGGACCTCTGGGAGGTGGGGTATTTGGGAGGCTCTGCTCTCATGAATGGAATTAGTGCTCTTATAAAAGAGACTCCAGAGAGCTCCTTGCCCCTCCTACACATAAGGACACAGAGAGAAGGTGCCAGCTAAGAACCAGGAAGAGGGTGTCACCAAAGCACGACTGTGCTGGCACCTTGATCCTGGACGTCCTAGCCTCCAGAACTGTGAGAAGTGAACTTCTCTTCTGTTGTTTATAAGCCACCTGGTCTGTGGTATTTTGTTATAACAACCCAAATGGACTAAAACACCAAGTATAAAAACAGCTGCATAGAGGAAAGTGACCATAAGCAAGGGACAAAAATCTTCAATAAAAAGCGGAACATGAGTGAGTTGGTCCACAATTACAATAAAGACAGGTAGTCTGGGGCATTGTTTTCTTCTTTCTTTTTTTTTTTTAAGAATTTATTTATTTATTTATCAAAGATTTTATTTATTTGAGAGAGAGAGAGCGAGCATGAGGGGGGGAGGCTCAGAGGGAGAAGCAGACTCCCTGCTGAGGGGGAGCAGACACCCCATGGGACTCCAGGATCATGACCTGAGCTGAAGGCAGTCGCCCAACCAACTGACCCACCCAGGCGCCCCAGTTTTATTTATTTGATTGACAGAGAGAGAAAGAGTGAGAGCACAAGCAGGAGGAGTGGCAGGGAGAGGGAGTGGGAGAAGCAGGCTCCCCACTGACCAAGGAGCCCGATGCGGGGCTCCATCCCAGGCCCCTAAGCTGAAGGCAGATGCTCAACTGACTGAGCCACCCAGGGGCCCCATGGGGCATTATTTTCTCACATGAAATTCAAAGCTAGGGTTTTAGGGAAGAGTGAAGGAGAGGAGTCTGGAAGTAACAGGAGAAAAGGCAATCACTTTGGGCCCAGACATGTTCCAGTTACTTACTATGCTGCATGACACATCACCTAAAACCCAAGTGGCCAAAAACAGCAATAATCATTCAACATTTTCTCTCATGGTTTGTGTGGGTCGAGGATTTGGCAGCGGCTCAGGTGAGCAGATCTGGCTCACAGTCTCTCGTGAGGTTGCCCTCATTAGCCATGTGGGGCTCCAGTCATCAAAAGGTCTGGTTGAAACTGGAGGATCCACTCTCAAGGTGTCTCATTTACATGACCAGCAACCCGGTGCTGACTGTTGCTTTGGGGCCTCAGTTCCTCTCCGCATGGGCCTCTCCAAGAGGCTGCTTTGAGCCCTCGTAGTATGGCAGTGCCTTTCCTCAGAGCATGTTGATGCAAAAGACCAAGCCGAAAGTTGCAGTAAGAGTTACTCACTGTCACATACACCACCTCCCATTGGGTTAAAGGGTCAAGGCTGACTCACTGTGGGAGGTGACCATACAGGGCATGACTCCCAGAAGGCAAGATCACAGGGGTGCTTCTGGGGGTGAAGCTCCCACCAGTGGTGTGACAGTGTGGGAGAAAAAACAACTGCCACTTGAGAGGACTGCAGGGAAAGCAGTGTCCTCAGGGGGAAGCTACGTTTCAGTCACAGCAAAGTGAAGAGAAGTTCTAGAGGATTTTCGGTGGGGGGGAACCTCTGAGAATTTAGAATATAGGGGATTTTGTTAATGTTTGATCTTGAATTCCACAGCACACCAAGAAGGAATTTGAGAGTTGGAGATGCAGGGGTTGGGGGAGAGGGCAAGAGAATGGATAGAGCTGCATGGTGATGAGAGTTTGGGGGTAGAGGGCTGGAAGCCTTGGATGTCTTGTACTGACTGACATAAATAAAATTATAGGGCATAACCAGGTTATTCTTGATGGCTATATCAATCTCCAGAGAAATAGAATCCATTTTATATATATATATATAACCAACTACACAATCTGCTTTCTGCGGGCTGGAGATCCAGGAAAGTTGGCAGTACAGTTCTGAGACTAGGAGAGCCAACAGAATCATCCCAGTCCAAGAGCAGAAGACTGGTGTCTCAGCTCAAGCATTCCAGCAGATTTTCCCTTCCTCTGACTTTTGTTCTATTCGGGCCCTCAACAGATTGGATGCTGCCCACCCACATTAAGGAGGGCAAACTGCTTTACTCAGTCTACAGATTCAAATGCTTGTCTCATTCTCAAACATCCTCACACAGACACACCCAGAAGTAATGTTTCGCCAGATATCTGGGCACCTTGTGATCCAGTCATATTGACAAATAAAATTAGCCATCACGATGTCTTTGAGGCAGATAGTTGTAGTGAAGATACAAGTGTTAACGAGATAGCTATGGGTATTGCCAGGAGCACATAGGGTCCTGGGACCACCTCTTCATTCCTTCTCATTGAGCTCCATTGGCCAGGCCAAAAACAAAGTGAAAAAAAAAAAGTACACTAATTTTTGCCCATTTACCAAGTGAAATTTTCCTGAATTACAACTCTCTCCCTTAGATTTTATTATTAGAATTTTAAGAAGTTTACAAATTTCACTCTTTCAATTTTTTTTAAATGTTTGGTATGACTGACTTTAGCATAGATCCTTGGAAAAGACCATTCTTTTTTTTTTTTTTAAAGATTTTATTTATTTATTTGAGAGAGAGAGAGAATGAGAGATAGAGAGCACGAGAGGGAAGAGGGTCAGAGGGAGAAGCAGACTCCCTGCTGAGCAGGGAGCCCGATGTGGGACTCGATCCCGGGACTCCAGGATCATGACCTGAGCCGAAGGCAGTCGCCCAACCGACTGAGCCACCCAGGCGCCCCACATAAGACCATTCTTAATTTTTATCATTTTCTTTTCTAGAACTGCTAACCCATAAATGGTGAGTCAATGTATGTTGTACATATATATCTAATTTTATTCCTTCCCGAAACCCACCAAAACCCCGATAAGAGGAATTGTGGATACGGAGAACAGGAGAGTACAGGAGCAAGGAAGTTACACAAGCTAGAAGGCAGTGGAACGAGGGCTAACTGATCTGTAAAACTGGGAAGGCCAAGCCCTCAACCCATACTGGGGAAAACTGAGGACCAACCTAACTTATACCTCAGAATCCTGAAAAGGCTTGGAAATTGGCAACACCAGAGTACCCCCGGAACTGGTGATGAATAAGAAGGGGAGGGGGAGTAGAATGGTCGCTAAAAAAAGGAGGACTACTGTCAAAGTTGTTTGAGAAGCAGCTCTGTTTCTAGGTCGTCTCTGCACCTCCAGACTGCTGGCAACCGTGTGATTTTAAGACGTATAATGTGTCAAAACATTTACCACCCTTCCCGAGAAAGAAGCTCCTGGAGAAACTGCACACTGAGAAACCAGTAAAGACAAAATGTGGGATACAAAAAAAACTGGAAATGGAACCAGAAGAAGGATAAAGAGAATGCCCAAGAGAAGCCTGAATGCGGATCCCAGGATGGCAGCTGGGAGCGGATGTGGAAGGCAACCAGTTCCTACGAGGGCAGTGCAGCTCGAGACAAACCGGGTGGGCACTGGCATCCCTAGGATCCTTATTGTCATCGGCCACCACCTTCTTCCTCCTCCCTTCCTCTTTCTCCTTCTCCTGTAGCTGAGGACAGAATCCCCCCACAGGCCATGCTCAGATTCTTTCCTGTACTTGGCTTGTAAAGTAGCTATTCTGCCTCCATGCTCTGCTGCTTTGCTCTACAGGTTTCTGCTTTGACTTTCTCTTGAGGGCTGCAAGTAGCCAGGGGAGGTTTATAAGCAGAAAACAGAGCCCTCCACTCTCTCTGGCCATGATCTTTCTTCTTCTTCTTCTTTTTTTTTTTTTTTTAAGATTTTATCCATTTATTTGGAGAGAGAGTGTGTGAGAGAGAGAGCACAAGCGGGGGCAGGGGGGAGGAGGGAGGGGGAGAAGCCAACTCCCCACTGAGCAGGGAGCCTGGTGCGGGGCTCGATCCCAGGACCCTGGCATCATGACCCGAGCCGAAGGCAGCTGAGCCCACCCAGGCACCGCTCTCTAGCCATACTTTTGCTAAATGTCTAGTATCTGGTCCAAGGGCCCAAACTGTGGTGAACCTTATGCTTGCCAGGATGCTGGAAGGCCCTTGCCCACTGACCTCCCTAGAAAGGATTTCTATAAATGCTCAGGGAACCTGATGCCAAATCATGACCCATAGGCTCTGTTGAGTCGATTTTCTCCTAGAACCGTTATCTGATAGTGGCAGTGTCACCCTTCCTCATACAGAAAGATTGCTGCTTGCTACTCACTTGCTGCTCAGCTGTTCTTTTCTTTTTTTTTTTTAACTAAGGAATATATTATTTAGAGATACATATGTAGGTGGCAAATCTATAAAATTTTTAAAAGACTTCATTTATTTATTTGAGAGAGAGAGAAATTGAAAGAATGAGTGGGAGGAGGGGCAGAGGGAGAAGCAGACTCCCTGCAGAGCAGTACTCATTCCCAGGACCCTGGGATCATGACCTGAGCCCACGGCAGATGCCTAACTGACTGAGCCACCCAGGCGCCCAGCAAATCTATAAATTAAAAGAGGGAACTGATCAACACAAATGTCAAAGTAATGTTTATCTTTAAGGGAAGGGAGATGGATGCAATTGATGGAGGGACATGGAGGGTTTCTATGTTACTTAAATGTTCTATTTCTTAATCTGAGTAACGGATACATACATATTTATATTGTTAAATTGTCCATGTAAATATTATATATTCTTCTGTATGCATGATTTATTTCATGGTATTTTTAAGTAACTAAAAAACAATTAACAAAAATAATGATCCTTTTATTTAAGTGTTGCTTATTGAATGTTAGATGGACAGAAAAGTTTTTGTTTTGATTTGAATGGTTTTTGTAAGATGCAAGTGGCTGGAATATATTTTTAACCTAATAGGGAAAAGAGAAGTTTAACAGAGAGCCAAAAGAAGTTTAAAGACCAAGAAAGGATAACATTTCCTGGGATAGTAGGAAGAGATCCACTGGACGAACAACTTGAGAGACTGGTCAAAGTGAAGAATACATGTGAAGTAGAAGCTAGTGTTGGGGTAAAAGAGAGAAGTGCAAACTGAGAGACTGGCTACATCATTTGCTAAAGGTATTGGGTCTCTAGATTGCATTTCATTAAACTGTGAATTATTTAAATCCACCTGGAGCCAATTTCTGACATGGGATGCCTTATATTAATTATCTATTGTAGCACTATAACTTACGATGTTAAATAAATAAACATACCTGAATTTGACCTGCCATCCCTCTCACCCTCTCCTATCCCTGTGCCTTCACCACATCTACAACTTTGCAATTTTAGCATTGCTATTTTATGTAGGAACACTTTGCTTTTACAAAGATATAAGCAAATGTTTTACACTACTGACAGTGTAATTAAATTTAGAGATCATCAAACATATTGAGACAATGTTTTTTCATATAACATTCTTCCTGAAAATTAGATATATTTAGAAACTACATTACCCATTTTATTGAATCTAACAGGCCACAGGAGTATCATTTTTTAAAAATCTCTAGTGAGATCATTTGCAATTTAGCGGTTATAATTCATGGCTAAGTGTTAATTCTGCCTACTAAAGATAAGAATAGAAACCATGCTCATTGTGATCAGAACTTAATGATAAATACATACAAATTGTAAAATAGGTAGTATTTTTTGTGTAGCTATGTTTGTTGGAAGCAGAGACTACTAATACCAGTGGGTAACTTACCTTGGACCACACAATGGTGTGTTTAAAAGTAAGTACAATCCCTTGGAAAATGGCATCTATGTGTGATTCAGATCCTGGAACAGAGGAAAGACATAGAAGAAAAAGATGTGGACTTGAATTCTCAATTCCCTTGAAATCAAGGCTACAATATCTTTTTTTAAAAGATTTTATTTATTGATTTGAGAGACAGAGGGAGAGGGAGAAGCAGACTCCCCGCTGAGCAGAGAGCCCAATGTGGGACTCGATCCAGGACCCTGAGATCATGACCTGAGCCGAAGGCAGTCGCTTAACTGACTGAGCCCGAAGGCTACAATTTCAAAACCTTCTTTTAGTGAAAACTTCTCCGAACAAGATGCTTGTCTGACCATATTCAACATGGCTGGAAAAAATCAGAGTACATAGTCATTTCCACTCAGTGAAAATTTCTATGGAAGAGAAAATGGAGCAGAGGGAGGAGATGGAAGGTAATCTATTGAGTTCAGTTCCCTGGAAGCCCAAGTGTGAGAAGAATCATGTGAGTGATTTCCTGAGGGGAGTGGTGCTCTGAAGAAATGTGTAAGGGAGTGAGGAAAGCAGGAAAGAAGACGAGACACTGATGAGAGATGTTTAGCCTGATCCCACAGGGAGCTCTAGAGAATGAATGTTATCACAGACTTGTGTCTCCTTGAGGCAAGAGGATTGGTCTTTGATACCCTCATATTGGCTTGTGACCACTGGGTGTGGGGGCCCGGGGAGCGCAGATACAGAGTCCTTTACCTTGTAGACATTGCCAGATGTGCTACCTCCTGTTGGTTGAAGGCAAGTTTCAGTACAAATGTGCTGTGAGTTCTTGGCTGCCAACACTCAGTTGGTCTGGTAAAGGAGCTATGGCCAGTTTACAAGCTGGGGCAACTACAAATAATATTTTTATTTGTGCTCTTTTTTCTTTTATCCTAACACCTCACCATTTACTTCAGGTACATATTTTAACTCCAGAACTTTTTTGGTAGTAGCCATTAATATGTTAAAAATAAAACCGAATTTCATTTTATTTTATTTTATTTTTTAAGATTTTATTTATTTATTTGAGAGAGAGAATGAGAGAGAGAGAGAGAGAGCACATGAGAGGAGGGAGGGTCAGAGGGAGAAGCAGACTCCCCGCTGGGCAGGGAGCCCGATGCGGGACTCGATCCCAGGACTCCAGGATCATGACCTGAGCTGAAGGCAGTCGCTTAACCAACTGAGCCACCCAGGCGCCCTAAAACTGAATTTTAAAAATTTAAACACCTTTTTATTTAGCATCTGGGTTCATTGTTATCTAATACTTTAAAAAAGCAAAATTAAAAGTTAAATTACTTTTCATAAAAGCCCCTGAAAGTTTTCAATCTAAATAATCAATCTAGATAACCAATCTAAATAAGTAGTTGGGTGTTTAAAGGAAAAGGTTTGAGTAAAATAAAAGTGGGTTTAAATTCTGGCTCCAACATCCACTAGCTGTGTGATGGTGTGCAAGTTTCTTCTATGCGCCTCATCTGCCTATCTGGGAAAAAAAGAGGAACAATAGTAACTCCTTAGAGTTGTTGTGAGGTTTAAAGAATACATGATAGAGTTCCATTTCTAGTTTGGAAATAGGGTGGACCACAAAATTGGACAAAACTTCCCACTAGAAATAACTAAAAATACTTTATAAAGTATTTTCAGAAGTCTTCTGTAAATCATCAGAGAGCTGACAAGATAAGAGTTATCGGGCCAATGTCTAAAGAACACAGAAAAATGAGTCAAGTAACGACGATGCTTTGGCCCTGAACGTGGCCAAACTCTAAGGTTTAGTTTTCAAGGCCCAGGGAGGAGAATGACAGAAGACAAAATCCCAGTGTGGAGACTCTAACGGGAACCATCTTCCCACAAAGCAGGGAGTGAACTTGAAGAAAACCCATCCCATATTCTCACCTACAAGAAATTAGAAGGTAGCTAGGGAGCACATACCCGAAAGTTTGTAATTATAAACCAACCATTATTCTGCTTTGCAGACCATATGCACACTCGTGAATATGAAACTTCAAGCTGTGAATTTAAAAGCCATCCTGGATGTCCTTTTTTCTAGAAGAATCTCAGCTAACAAGTATAGAAGGGATGATAAAATTGGATACCACAAGCATGAAATAATGAACCTAAACGTGTACTTTCCAATATAGTAACCACTGACCACAATTTGCTATTTAAATTTAAATTAATTAAGGGGTGCTTGGTGGCTCAGTCCGTTAAGCAGAATCTGACTCCTGATTTTGGCTCAGGTCATGATCTCAGGGTCATGGGATCAAGCCCCAAATCAGGCTCTGAGCTCAGCACAGAGCCTTCTTGAGATTCTCTCTCTCCCTCTCCCTTTGCTCCTCCCCCTGCTCACGCTCTCTAAATAAATAAATAAATAAATAAATAAATAAATAAATAAATAAATAAAAACTTTTTAAAAATAAATAAATTTAAATTAATTGATATTAGAATTCAATTCCTCAGTCACATTATTACATTTCAATGCTCAATTGATTAACTATCATACTGACAGCACAGATTTAGAACATTTCCATTAACTGAAAGTTCTATTGGGCAGTCTCAATCAAGGCAATAATCATCAGTGGCTGCTAAGATCATTAGGTGAAATGTAAGAATGCTGAAGTCAAGATTGGCTGACAACATGTAAACCCATGATCAGTTTTAATACACACTCACACACACACACAGGATTTGTTTAAACACATATAGTCATCATAGGACTTGCATCTGCAACCTATAACAACTACAAGTCAATAACAAAAAGCAAGACAACTCAATTTTAAATAGGTAAAATATTTGAACAGGTATTTCATATATCCAAGAAACATAGGAATTGCCCTCAATCTCATTAAACATAAGAAAAAGACAAATTAAAACAATAAGATGCTACCACCCACCCCACAGATGGATTAGATTACAGAGATTGACAATACCAAGTGTTGATGGAATGTAGAGAACTAGAATTCTCATTTGCTTTTAGGAGAGTATATTGGTAGAATCACTTGGAGAACTATCAATATCTACTGAAGTTTTAATATAAGCATACCCTATGTCATAGTGCTTTCACTCCTTGGGCTATGCCCAAAATATGTGTTCAAATGTATACCAATAGACATATAAAATAATACTCAGAGCAATATTATTTGCAGTAGCCCCCAAATTGGACCAACTCAAATATTTATCATCAGCAAAACTGATAAATAATGGTATAGCCACACAATTGAATATATAGATGGATGAAAAGAAAATAACAATAAAATAATTGCTACCTGCAAAAACATGGATGCTTCTCACAAATAGAATTCAGAATGAAAGAAATCAGATAAAAGGGAAACATTCTAATAATTCCATTCATAAAAAATTCAAATGTAGGTGCCGTGTCTTTAGACCTCAGTATGGTGGTTACCTCTGAGGTGGGTTGGTGGCTTGGACAGTCTTGTGGGTGCCCCTAATGATCTAATTGTATGTCTGGTTGTTATTTACTTATGAATGGCCATTTGGTGAAAACTCAAGCTGTACTTTTCTGTTTGTATACTTTAATAAAAGAAGTTTATTTAAAAAGATACCATATATACTGACATGCATAAATGAAGTGGATGAAGGAAGAAAATAAACGAATCCATGAGGAAGCAATTAGATCCAGAATATGGGGTCAAGACAAATCAATGATATGAATAAAAAGCAGGTCCACTCTAGATTTAAAAAAACTTAAGAGGCATAAGAACCAAATGTGATGTGTGGATCTTATTTGTATTCTGATTTGAAAAAAAATCCTAAGAATTTATTTAAAAACAATTGGGGAAATGTAAATACCATCTGTGTATTAGCTAATATTAAGAAATTATTTTTGTTAAGCATGATAATTGTGGTTATGGGGTTATGTAATTGTCAGTTATTATGGTTATGTAAAAAAAAAAAAAAGAAGGAGAAGCAGAAGAAAGAAAAGCCCTTACGTTTTGGAGATGGATTTTGAAATATTTAGCAAAGAAATTTCATTACAGGTATGGTTTGTTTCAAAATAGTTCAGCAAAAATAATAAATAAAATGTGGCAAAATATAAATAATTGTTCAACCCAGTTAACTGGCATCTTGAGTCTTTTTGTTGTCGTTGTTGTTTTTAACTTTATTTTTTTGTAATCTCCATCCCTAACGTGGGGCTCGAACTCATGACCCCGAGAGCCAGTGTTCTACTACCTGAGCCAGCCAGACACCCCTGAGGTTTGTTATACCATTATCTCCACTTTTCTGTATATTTGAAATTTTTCATGATAAAAATTTTGTAAGAATTAAGTCTTGTGGTTATATGGGGTTAGGGATGAGTTGGAGAGCAAAGGGATGGTAGGAGGAAAGGAGGTGTGGTTACAAAAGGTCAATAGCAGGAATCCTCGTAGTGTTGGAACTGTTCTATATCTTGACTAGTGGTAGATACCTGAACCTACATATGTGATCAAATTGCAGAGAACTAAATACACACACACACACACACACACACACACACACACCCCAAAAGAAAGCAACCTGGGGAAATCTGAATGAGAATGCTGCATTGTATCAATGCTATTATCCTGCTTACAATATTATACTACAGGTTTGCAAGATGTTACCACTTAGGAGGAACTGAATAAAGGGTACATGTTATTTCTGCATTATTTCTTACAAGCGCATGTAAATCTACAATTATCTAAAAGAAAGTTTAAATTAAAATTAAAATAAGGGGCGCCTGGGTGGCTTGGTTAAGCGTCTGCTTTCGGCTCAGGTCATGATCCCAGGGGCCTGGGATCGAGTCCCGCATCCGGCTCCCTGCTCCACAGGGAGCCTGCTTCTCCCTCTGCCTCTGCCTCTCTCTCTCTCTCTCTCATGAATAAATAAATAAAATCTTTAAAAAAATGAAGTTAAATTAAATTAAAATAAAATAAAAATAAGTAAAGAAAAAAACAATGACATAGCCATGCAACTTAACATTACTGGCCTTTATAAACAACGACATAGAAGTTTATGTAGACGAATGGTTAGCTCTCCAACATGTATTATTAAGTAAAAAAGAAACCAGTTATATAATAACATGTGTCTTACCCTTCTGAGGGTTTTTAAGTATGTATTTGTGTATATGGGAAATTTCCAGGAGTATAAACAAAAAAAGCAGTTGATGGGGAGTCTGGGTGGCTCAGTCGTTAAGTGTCTACCTTCAGCTCAGGTCATGATCCCAGGTTACTGGGATCGAGCCCCGCATCGGACTCCCTGCTCCGCGGGAAGTCTGCTTCTCCCTCTCCCAATCCCCCTGCTTGTGTTCCTTCTCTCGCTGTGTCTCTCTCTGTCAAATAAATAAAATAAAATAAAATAAAATAAAATAAAATAAAATAAAATAAAATAAAA